>NC_084829.1:61570712-61872234 GCF_033115175.1 Lepus europaeus | reverse complement strand
AAATTATTCTTGATGAATGAAGGACTTTAGGGCTTTAGTACTACAGTAATCCTTTGGAGTATGTGAGGATTGGTTCCAGGACCCTGAGGGTATCTAAGTCGGCTAATGCTTAAAAGCTCTTACATAAAATGCCTTAATATTTGCATATAACCCACACAATTCTGATATGTACTTTAGATCCTCTCCACAATGCACAAAATGCCTAACACGTTGTAAGTTCTATGTATAAGCGGTTATATTGTATTGTTTGGGGGAATAATTACACGGAAAACAGTCTATACATTGCTATGAGAGGGTATTTGGATCAGGAAACTCTAGGTGTTTCTTTTTTTCTTTCACTTCCTAGTAACTGGTAAAAAGAGAAGTGAGCCATATTTTCGTAGGAAAGTAACACTAAACTGCTAAAGCAGATTCCTTTTCTCCTTCCTTAAACATTTGTTCTTGTGTTAAAAGAAGCCGGAGCAACTGATCTGGTCTAGAAAACAGGTAAGAAAGGCAATTTAGATTTCATTTAGTGGAGCTGCCACTGTACTTCAGAGTCAGCCATCAGGCACTTCAAGGGGTATAGATAACTCAAAGAAACGTGTTTCTAGCAGTGGCTCCATGGTGTCTCACTTCACTAATAACAGGGGGTTGTGCAAAGCAAGCCCAGTGCAAAGCAAGGAATCTACCCCAGCAAGACCATTGGAATTATGAGTTTTGCTACCCATTGTAGTTTCCTAGTATAGAAATAACATGTAGGGAGGAAACAGTAGCACACAAAGGTCTACTTTAGAAACATAAGGAAATTCCAGTTATATACTTGCTCTATATTTGATCAGAGTCATGGAAATGACTTAAAATTTTAGAATTGCAGACCATTGTACTAGGACCAACCTCATTTTTCCTCTATATAAAGACATTAGGCCAGCCCTTTTAAAATATCATTTCCAGCTATATGTATTAATGATTCCATCAAGTATTACAATAGCACTGGATTACAAAAATAGTACTAAAATGAATGTTGTCTATGAGTTCCATTTATTGTCTTCTTAATTGTAACAGGATTATAATAAATAAATTACAGGGGTATTTTGTCCATGAATAAAGGATGAGTCAGGGTAAGGTTTTTTTAATAGCAAATTACCAAATCACTAGATAAACGTTGAAACTGAATTTATAGTTTATTAGGAATATTTGTTTTTCTCTATTTTTATTATAATTTATTTGGACTGTATAAATTTAACTGTATTTACTACAGATCCAATAATGAATGTTGCTCTTTTTACTGGGTCAAACTGTGTCTGTGCAAACCCAGAACACATGAGTAGTGAAATCAAATGTAAGATCCTGACATATTTTTTCTGTATTTCTCCCAGTATCTTCCTCACAAATTAATGCTTTCTGTTTTCTTTGTTGTGTAGCCTATGGTATTCAAGAGCATTCATTTTTTATTTACATTGGTTACTTAAATGAGTAGTATATTATTGACACACTATATAAAATATTGTAGAATGAATATGATGGTTTAATAATACAAACTTTTTCTCATTAGTATTATACTTCTTTAGTTTCAAAATCCTTTAATTTTCATTGCTGGATACTCATCCCAATAGTATGCAACTTTGAAGAAATTAATACCATAAGCCAAGGATTGGCAAACTATAGCCCACAGGCCAAATCTGGCTGAACACCTGTTGAGTTATACTAGAATGTAGCTATATCCATTTTCTTACATATTGTCTATTGCTAATTTTTTGCTATGACAGTAAAATTGAATAGTTACAACAGAGACCCTATGGTTAGCAAAGCTTAAAATACTTACCATCTCATTCTTTCCAGGAAAAAAAAAAAAAAAGATCTGCAACCATGTGGTACAGCTAAACTTGTGGGTTTTTATGAGTCTCAATTTCATATATTTTACTGTCTTGGCTGATGTGTCCATATCAGCCATAAATAGTCAGAAGTTCAGACTTCAGACCTAATTAACACTGTTGTACATGTCCCATTGCCCTTGTCTTCTGAACCAACCTACAGAGATCTTGCATAAAGATAGAAAAAATAGTGTAGACACCTTTTTCTAATTTTTATGAGGCCCTCATGTGTGTTCCCCCAGCTGGCCTCAGAGATACGTGACCATTGCAGCCACACAGAACCTTGTGCTCAGAAGGATCCAACACTTGACAAAACCATGCTGGGTAGGGTTCATGCTAATTTAAAATTTTAATTTATGTTATACAGAATAATATTAAATAGTAAATAAAATATCATGAAAATTGAGAGAAAAGTCATTATGAAAATGAAAATGGTTCCTATTACAGAACCTTTAGTGGTAATTGTTCCTGCATTTTTAAACACAGCCCTTCATTTTCCTTCTGCTCTCAGTCCATGGTTCTGCTGTTCTATATTTCTCCTTCCCCATCTGCTAATCAAGCTTCCTGCATAGATTCCCCACCAGCTCAGCTCTGAAATGGGGAATACTCTTTTGGTTTGTTCTTAAACTTTTCCCCACTCTTTCTTTTATTAAATTATTTTATTTAAAAATGATTAATACTTAATGTTTGTACATATTATGGGGTACAGTTCAGTGTTTCACACATAAACATCTACAACCTTTTTGTTCCCTTCTTTCTACATGGCAATTACTCTTTCCTCAGTTGTCATTTTCTATTTCAAGATTTGTCTTTGGAGATAGAGCACCTACATTCATGCCTTCAAATATGGTTATAAATATAGATTCTCTATATTTGGACTAATCAATATTTTGTTTTACCTATTAGTCTCAAGCGTAAAATTAAATAAAATTCCCAAATTAAGATAAAATTAGTCTCTCCCTAACTTCATCCCTCTTGCCACTCATCCTTTCTTTTCCCCTGATTGATCTCTCAGGTGAAATTTATGTCTGTATAAATTTGTCAGCCTCAGGATGAACTATTTTTTAATTAAGGGTACCATAAATTCTGTCTACAACGTACTTACATCCAGCCTTTGTGTCAGCGTTTATTACTCTAGTTAGGCTTTTATCTTTTCATTCGAACTAATGTGGTGTTCTCCAAAATGAGTTAACTACCTCTGGGTTCTATTCTGTCTTATATCCCCCACATTATTGTAGGTTTTTTTTTTTAACATGATTTCTTCATTCCTCTTCTTCAAAAGATACAATAGTTCTATTTGCTTTAAGAAAAAGTTTACTAATTCCAAATAGAATACACAACCTTGATTGTGCAATCTGAAATCATCCCTACCCTATTTTAGACTGAAAACTACTTAATTCTGTCATTCAGCTGCACATATCCTGCACTTTAGTTGTCATAGATGCCACCTCATAAATTCACTCACTTGTTTAGTTTATCAAAATTCCTATTTTCAGGCCACAAATCAAATATCATTCCCTTTTGGAGGACTTTTATAAATTGCTTGAGGATTTAGGTATTCTTTTTATCAGTGTTTCTATAGAACATTGTGCATAATTCAGTGTAAGCCTGACTTTCATTATTTGTTGATTTGGTTAGTTTCCCTCAGCAGTATTTTGGTTCTTTCAAGACAAGATTTATATGTTAATAGATACAAAACTTTATCCAAATGTTCTTGTAAAGATGGAAATTCCAGGAAGGATTATGAGAATCCTGTCTTTAAAATGCTCATGCATGCTCATCAGTTTAATATAAGTAAAGAGAAATCAGCTGTAAAAGCTGCTATCAACGTGAAAGCTGTGGCTGTGTGTAGGATAAGAAACAGGTTTGTGGGACAGTGAACATCATAGAGTAAAAAAGCAAGACTGGAGTGCCTGGTCCCTAGCAACAGAACTGGGTGGCTCAACTTGTAATAATCCCAAGGAATTATCAATTTAGTCATGGTTTAGGGTGAGTTTAGGTAGGTAAGTGATTTGATACCAGGATACTCCAGCCATCAGTCTGATCAATGAAGGCATAAGATCATGGTTTATTTCTGGATAATCAGCCAGTACAGGACTTGATTATGGATGCTGAGGAAGCAGAATTTATTTAGGGAACAGCTATCTGTTCTTGAGCAAAGATGCATCAAAGCCAAAATTCAGGGTAGGTTATAGTTCTACAACAAGAATGTGAGGATGGGCATTTGATTTTCTAAAGCAGGTGATGTAAGCCAAAAATCCAGTACTATCTCTGATCTGGTCAAATGTGACAAAGAAGCACGGGGAGGAAATGTTTTGAAAAAGAATCCCCACAGATACTGATTTAACATCTCTGGATATTAGGAATGTGAAGAACTTCTAGTTTCGATGATAATTGTAATAACTGCATTTTAATAAGTACTCAGCAAATGACAAGTAGGGTTCAAGATCTGGTCTTTGCACAAAGTTACAGGTGAAAAACGTCAAGAGTATCTTGCTCAGGTCTTGCTGCTATCATTAGTGTTGGCACTGGAATTTGAGTCTGTGAGATCCAGATATGATGGAGTTTTCCTTCCCACACACTGTTCAAAAAAGAGAGTTGGTTCTGTTTATTCATCATGTCCTTGAGACCTCCTGGAGCAACTCTTGGCTGGCCTTTATCAAGAATGGTTGGTGTTAAGGGAGGCCAGAGTAGAATTGGAAAATTTAGGGAGTGCAAAACTGAGACCCACAATTTTTGGACAGCATAAATAATTCTGCCAATGAAGAAAAGTATTTGCCTGTCTACATACCCGATTTTCTTCATTTCCATTTACTAATGTCAGTCATTTGTACACAGGAAATAAATATAATGATACTGCTATTACATCCCAAATCTATTTATACTTGAAGCATGTGGTGCAATTTGACAAGTTGTCACCTTTATAAACATCAATCAGCAATATTTTGAGATGCTATTTAACATCAATAATTAATATATTATTCAAGCCCTATCACAGATTTTCCATCAACTAGAGTAGTGATTAGTGTGACGTATTTTCTTCTTTAACAGCCATATTTTACTTGGCAAACTCTTTTATTGAGGATATCCCATTAGTTATGCTGTGAATTATATATTACTAAGTAAAACAGATAATTCCTGAGCTCTTAGAGCTTTACTTCAAGTGGAGAGACATAATAAACGCTAAGCACAGTACACCTGTAATTCTATAATCTAAATATGTATACATAATAAAACACTCTACAGTCACATATTTATTTATTTATTTTTTTGACAGGCAGAGTGGACAGTGAGAGAGAACAGTCATGTATTTAAATGTGTGTACTTGCACACATGATGCACGAGTATACATATATACATGTGTATATGCATATGCAGAGAGCAATAAAGAGAAGTAGAAAGAGAATGTGATACCCTAAATTCATAGAAAAATGAAAAATAGAAGTTATAGGGAGTCATCACAAGATTCAAGATGATGTGATAGAGGCAACAGAATTAAATACTAGAGTCAAGATAGATCTCTTTGAGGAAGTCAACTTGCAAAGGGCAAATACTAATGTGTAGCTATAGGGAGGAAGAAATTCCACAAAGAACAAGCGCCACTGCCATGTTAAGGCAGACGTGTGCTTGACACATAGGAATAGCAGAGAAGACACTGTGCAGGAGCTGGTTAACAAGGGGTACTTGTGGAGGATGAAGTCAGATAAAAGGAGAGGGGGAACAAAATAAGATTCCATGAATTTTAGGATCATTTTAAAGACTTGTGTATGAAACAAATTATGTAGTGAGTGTGGGCAGAGAAGTGAAATGAGAATAGGTGAGGCTGAAGCTGGTGTACAGGCAGGAAGAACAATTGGGTGGCTAAGACCCTAAAATCCAGGTGAAAAGTGACCATGGCCAAGACTAGTCTGTCAGCAGAAAAGACCTGAAATGGTCAGATGCTGGATATATTTTTAAAGTTAGACCAACAGGATTTACTGATCCACTGGATTTTTTAATGTCACTTCTTATTGAGTAGAAAGAAGCATCTTAAGAAACCCTCTGAAAACAAATTTAGGAAACTTATTAAAAGTTTATCCAAACACACTACAAGTGGGCTTATCAGAAAATTTTCTTATCTATAAAACTGTCTAATAGGAGTTCTAGTACAATGCAAAAATCAGATAATTTTGTAATGACATCCTTGATTGTGGCCCTGAGGAAAGATTGCTAAGAATCAGAGTCACATTCAGCCTGAAATAGATATTTAGTATTTTGTATTTATATTAATTCTTGGAAATTTGAGTCTTCATTTTGAGTTGAAAAACTCTCTCAACTACAATGTCTGATAAGCCAAGTTATCAGTGCCATAATAATGTCTTTTAAAAATACTGTCTGCAGGTGTGTGTGTAGACTGGTGTGTGGGTGTGTGTGTATACAATAGAAGTATATATAATTATAGGTACAGAAAACTAATAATGCAATATGAACTATTCAGAGAGAAAAAATGCTATAACTAAAAAGTATAGAATTAGAAAATATTGAAAGAAAGTAGATGTTGATGACTTGAGATTTGATTATTTTGAATGTGAAAATGTGACACAAATGTTGGAAATTTTGATATATTATAATGAATGACATATTAGATTCCTAGGGCTACCATGACTTACACAAATTGGTTAGCTTCAAACAATGGAGATGTATTGTCTCAGAATTCTAGAGTCTAAGTCAAAAATATAGTGTGAGTAGGACCAAGCTCCCTCTGAAAACCACAGAAGACAATTTTTCCCTGCCAACTATTTTCTGGTGGTGGCTATCAGACCTTGGGATCCTTAGCTGGCAGCTGTATCCCTCCACTGTTGTCCATGTGGTCTCTCCGTGTGCATTCCCATCATCTTCCTGTGAGGACACCAGTCACACTGGATTAAGGATCAACCTAAAAATAGGTTGGCCATTTCTAATTAAATACATCTGCAATAACTCTGTAAATAATATCACATTATGAAGTGCTGGGAACTAAGAACTTGCTGTATTTTTTAAGTATGCAGTTATATCTGCAAAAATATTTTTAAAAATCCACAGTATACAGTTAGTTTCACTTGTTAATTTATGGTATTCTTCTTTTTTTAACTTTTATTTAATGAATATAAATTTCCAAAGTACAACTTTTGGATTATAGTGGTTTTTTCCCCCCATAAGCTCCCTACCACCTGCGATCCTCCTCTCTCCATCTCCCTCTCCCCTTCCATTCACATCAAGATTCATTTTCAATTATCTTTATATACAGAAGATAAATTTCGCATATATTAAGTAAAATTTTCAACAGTTTGAACCCACACAGAAACACAAAGTGAAAAATACTTTTTGAGTACTAGTTATAGCATTAAATCACGATGTACAGCACATTAAGGACAGAGATCCTACATGAGAAGTGCACCGTGACTCCTGTTGTTGACTTAACAAATTGACACTCATGGTTATGGCTTCAGTAATCACCCTAGGCTCCTGTCATGCTTTGCCAAGGCTATGGAGGCCTTTTGAGTTCGCCAACTCTGATCATATTTAGACAAGGTCATAGTAAAGTGGAAGTTCTCTCCTCCCTTCAGAGAAAGGTACATCCTTCTTTGATGACCTGTTCTTTCCACTGGGATCTCACTCGCAGAGATCTTTCATTTAGGTCATTTCATTTTTTTTTTTTTTGCCACAGTGTCTTGGCTTTCCATGCCTAAAATACTCTCATGGGCTTCTAGCTGGATACAAATGCCTTAAGGGCTGATTCTGAGGCCAGAGTGCTGTTTAGGACATCTGCCATTCTATGAGTCTGCTGTGTATCCTGCTTCCCATGTTGGATCATTCTCTCCGTTTTTTATTCTATCAGTTAGTATTTTCAGACACTAGTCTTGTTTATGTGATCCCTTTGACTCTTAGTCCTATCATTATGATCAATTGTGAACAGAAATTGATCACTTGGACTAGTGAGAAGACATTGGTACATGCCACCTTGATGGGATTGAATTGGAATCACCTGATACGTTTCTAACTCTACCATTTGGGGCAAGTCCTATTGAGCATGTCCCAAATTGTGCATCCCTTCCTTTCTTATTCTCACTCTTATATTTAACAGAGAAGACTTTTCAGTTAAGTTTCAACACTTAAGAATTATTGTATATTAATTACAGAGTTCAATTAATTCAATTAATTACAGAGTATTAAGTAGAACAACCAAAAAAATACTAAAAGGGATAAAGTATTAAGTTGTTCATCAACAGTCAGGGCAGGGCTGATCAAGTCACTGTTTCTCATAGTATCCATTTCACTTCAACAAGTTTCCTTTTTGGTGCTTGGTTAGTTGTCATCAATGAGGGAGAACATATATTTGTCCCTTTGGGAATGGCTGATTTCACTCAACATGTTTTCCAGATTCCTACATTTTGTTGCAAATGACTGGATTTCATTGTTTTTACTGCTGTAATATATTCTATAGAGTACATATCCCATAATTTCTTCATCCAGTCTACTGTTGATGGGCATTTAGGTTGATTCCAGGTCTTAGCTATTGTGAATTGAGCTGCAATAAACATTAAGGTGCAGACTGCTTTTTTGCTTGCCAATTTAATTTCCTTTGGGTAAATTCCAAGGAGTGGGATGGCTGGGTTGTATTTTAGGGTTAGATTCAGGTTTCTGAGGAATCTCCAGACTGACTTCCATAGTGGCTTAACCAGTTTGCATTCCCTCCAACAGTGGGTTAGTGTTCCTTTTTCCCCACATCCTCTACAGCATCTATTGTTGGTAGATTTCTGAATGTGAGCCATTCTCACAGGGGTGAGGTGAAACCTCATTGTGGTTTTGATTTGCATTTCCCTGATTGCTAGTGATCTTGAACATTTTTTCATGTGGCTGTTGGCCATTTGGATTTCCTCTTTTGAAAAATGTCTATTAAGGTCCTTGGCCAATCTGTTAAGTGGGTTGTTTTTTTTGTTGTGGAGTTCCTTGATCTCTTTGTAGATTCTGGTTATTAATCCTTTATCTGTAGCATAGTTTGCAAATATTTTCCCCATTCTGTCGGTTGCCTCTTCACTTTCTTGACTGTTTCTTTTGCAGTATAGAAACTTCTCAATTTGATGCAATCCCAATAGTTAATTTTGGCTTTGACTGCCTATGCCTCCAGGGTCTTTTCTAAGTAGTCTTTGCTGGTGCCAATATCCTGTAGGGTTTCTCCAATGTTCTCTAATAATTTGATGGTGTCAGGTCATATATTTAGGTTTTTAAGCCATGTTGAGTGGATTTTTGTGTAAGGTGAAAGGTAGGGGTCTTGCTTCACGCTTCTGCACATGGAAATCCAGTTTTCCCAGCATCATTTATTGAATAGACTGTCCTTACTCCAGGAATTGGTTTTAGATCCTTGATCAAATATAAGTTGGCTGTAGATGTTTGGGTTGATTTCTGGTGTTTCTATTCTGTCCCATTGGTCTATCCATCTATTTCTGTACCAGTACCATGCTGTTTTGATTACAACTGCCCTGTAGTATGTCCTGAAATCTGGTATTGTGAAGCCTCAGGCTTTGTTTTTGTTGTACAAGATTGCTTTAGCTATTTGAGGTCTCCTGTGCCTCCATTTGAATTTCAGCATCATTTTTTCTAGATCTGAGAAGAATGTCTTTGGTATTTTGATTGGTATCACACTGAATCTATGAATTGCTTTTGGGAGAATGGACATTTTGATGATATTGATTCTTCCAATCCATGAGCATGGAAGATTTCTCCATTTTTTGGTATCCTCTTCTATTTCTTTCTATAATATTTTGTAATTCTCATCGTAGAAATCTTTAAAATCCTTGACTAAGTTTATTCCAAGGAATTTGATGGTTTTTGTGGCTATTGTGAATAGGATGTTCTTAGCAGTTCTTTCTCAGCCATGGTATTGCCTGTGTATACAAAGGCTGTTGATTTTTCTGCATTGCTTTTATTTCCTGCTACTTTGCCTAACTCTTCCTTGAGTTCCAACAATTTCTTAGTAGAGTTTTTTGGATCCCCGAAATAAAGAGTCATATCGTCTGCAAAGAGGGATAGTTGTGACTTCATCCTTCCCGATTTTTATCCTTTTAATTTCTTTTTCTTGCCTGATGGCTCTGGCTAAATCTTCCAGAATGATATTGAATAAGAGTCATGAGAGTGGGCATCCCTGTCTGGTACCAGTTCTCAGTGGAAAGGCTTCTCAACTTTTACCCATTCATTAGGATGCTGGCCGTGGTTTTTCATAAATTGCTTTGATTGCATTGAGGAATGTTCCTTCCATACCCAATTTGCTTAGAGTTTTTATCATGAAAGGGTGTTGAATTTTACCAAATGCTTTCTCTGCATCTATTGAGAGAATCATATGGTTTTTCTTCTGCAGTCTGTTAATGTGGTGTATCACATTGATTGATTTGCAAACATTGAACCATCGCTGCATACTAGGGACAAATCCCACTTGGTCTGGGTGGATGATTTTTCTGATGTGTTGTTGCATTCTATTGGCCAGAATTTTATTGAGGATTTTTGCATCTATGTTCATCAGGGATATTGGTCTGTAATTTTCTTTCAATGCTGCATCTTTTTCCAGCTTAGGAATTAAGGTGATGCTGGCTTCATAGAAAGAATTTGGGAGAATTCCCTCTTTTTCGATTGTTTTGAATAGTTTGAGATGAATTGGAGTTACTTCTTCTCTAAATGTCTGGTAGAATTCAGCAGTGAATCCATCTGGTCCTGGGATTTTCTTTGTTGGGAGGGCCTTTATTACTGTTTCAATTTCTGTCTCAGTTATGGGTCTGTTTAGGTTTTCTATATTTTCATGGCTCAATTTAGGTAGATTGCATGTGTCCAGGAATCTATCCATTTCTGACAGATTTTCCTGTTTGCTGGCATACAGTCTTTGCAGTAATTTTTGATGATTCTTTTTATTTCTGTGGTGTCTATTGTTACATTTCCTTTTTCATCTCTGATTTTATTGATTTGGGCCTTTTCTTTTTTTAGTTAGTTGGGCGAATGGGGTGTCAATTTTATTCATTTTTTCAAAAAACCAGCTCTTCGTTTGGTTGATTTTTGTAGTGTGTTTTTTTTTTTTATTCAATCCTGTTGATTTCCACTCTAATTTAAATTATTCCTCTTCTCCTACTAGATTTGGGTCTGGTTTGCTGCAGCTTTTCTAGATCCTTGAGATGCCTTGAAAGCTCATTTATTTGGTGCCTTTCCAATTTCTTGATGTAGGCACCTATTGCTTTAAACTTTCCTCTCTACACTGCTTTTGCCGTATTCCATAAGATTTGATATGTTGTGTTGTTATCCTCATTTACTTCCAGAAAGTTTTTGATTTCTCTTTTAATTTCTTCTATGACCCAGTGTTCATTCAGGAGCATTCAGTCTCCACATATTTGCATACTCTTTAGGGATTCCTGAGTTGCTAATTTCCACCTTCATTCCACTGTGGTCTGAGAAGCTGCATGGTATGATTCTAATTATTTTGAATTTGCTGAGACTTGCTTTATGGCCTAGTATGTGGTCAATCCTAGAGAAAGTTCCATGCACTGCTGAGGAGACTGTTAAATCTTTAGATGTAGGATTGAAAGTTCTGTAGATATCTGTTAGATCCATTTGGGCAATAGTGTCGATTAAATCTGCTGTTTCCTTGTTGATCTTTGGTCCGGTTGCTCTGTCTATTTCTGAGAGTGGAGTATTGAAGTTCCCCAGTACTATTGTATTGGAATCTAAATCTCCCTTTAAGTCCCTTAATATATCTTTTAAATAAACCGGTGCCCAGTAATTAAGTGCATATACATTGATAATCATTATATCTTCCTGTTGAATGGATCCCTTAATCATTATATAGTGCCCCTCTTTGTCTCTCAACAGTTTATGTGTTAAAGTTTATTTTGTCTGATATTAATATGACTATACCTGTTTTGTTGTTGTTGTTGTTGTTGTTGTTGTTGTTTCTGTTGGCATGGAATATCTTTTTCCTGAGTTTCACTTTCAGTCTGCATCCATCTTTGTTGGAAAGATGTGTTTCTTGTAAGCAGCAAATAGATGGGTTTTGTTCCTTAATCCATTCAGCCTGTCTGTGTCTTTTAACTGGATAGTTGAGGCCATTAACGTTCAATGTGACTATTGATAAGTAGTGTTGCCCTGCCATTTTCCCAAATATATTTTCTAATATATATTTTTGAGCTTCCTATGATCTATCTTTTACTGGTAGGTTTTCTTCCTTAACCTTCTTTCATATTGATGGCCGTGTTTCTGTGTTTCTGTGTGTAGCACATCTTTAAGCATTTTTTTTTTTTTTGCAGGGCTGGACGAGTGGCGACAAATTCCTTGAATTTCTGTTTGGTATCAAAAGTCTTTATTTCACTTTCGTTCACAAATGAATGCTTTGCAGGATATAATATTCTGGGCTGGCAGTTTTTCTCTCTTAGTACCTGGGCTATATCTCACCATTCCCTCCTGGCCTGTAGGGTTTCTGATGAGAAGTCAGTGTCAGTCTAATTGGAGATCCTCTGAGAGTAATCTGACGTTCCTCTCTTGCACATTTAGGATCTTTTCTTTATGTTTCACTGTGGTGAGTTTAATTACAATGTGTCGTGGTGAGGATCTCTTTTGGTCATGTTTATTAGGGGTTCTATGAGCTTCCTGTACTAGGATGTCTCTGTCCTTCTCCAAACCTGGGAAATTTTCTGCTAGTTTCTCACTAAAAAGGCCTTCTAATCCTTTCTCTCTCTCCATGCCTTCAGGAACTCCCAGAACCTGAATGTTGGGTTTTTTAATAGTATCCTGTGGATTCCCAACAATATTTTTTAGATTTCTAATTTCCTCTTCTTTTCTTTGGTTTGACTGTATACTTTCCTGTTCTCTATCTTCTAAGCCCGATATTCTCTCTTCTGCTTCACCCATTCTGTTTTTAAGGCTCTCTAATGTGTTTGTCATTTGATCTATTGAATTCTTCATTTCATTATGACTTCTCGTCACTATCACTGTTTCATGTTCTACTATTTGCTTCATTTCATTTTGATTCCTCCTTAATATTTTATTTTCACGAGAAAGATTTTCTATCCTTTCCAGTAAGGATTTCTGTAGTTCAAGAATTTGTTTTTGAGAACTTTTTAATGTTCTTATCAACTTTTTGAGATCTGTTTCTTGAATTTCTTCTATCTCATCATCTTCATAATTTTGAAATTGGGTGTCTTGTTCATTTGGGGGCATCATAGTGTCTTCCTTGCTCTTGTTTCCTCAGTTTCTGCGTTTGTTGCTTGGCATTGTGGAGATATTCTTTGGTTTCTTCACTGTGGTGTTTTTTCTTGTTACAGTATGGCTCTATATTAAGTGGACTGTCTGCTTTTGAAGGATCCTTAGAGGCATGTGATGGGTGTGGCCAGAGAGCTTTGTTTGGTTCTTCAGGGTTAAGGGTGTTCCAAAGGTGACTCACCCAGGTTGTTTTCTCTCTCTCTCTCTCTCTCTCTCTCTCTCTCTCTCTTTTTAACTATGAAGGGAATTAATTCCGCACAGCTGAGTGGATTTGAGGGTAGTCAATGTATGAAATCTGTCCCCTGTGTGTATAATATTTGTCTTCTCTGCCCGAAGGACCCCACAAAGGGTCTATGCAGTCCTCCATGTGATTTCAAATTTCCCTGCAGTCTCCCACTGGGTTGCCAAGGTTACCAAGTTTGTGTACTCCATGAGTTCTCTCCCACACCCTCAGATTTTCAGTCTCAGTTCATTAGCTCCACACCTTCACTAGGTCCTAACCTCCTGTTATTTCTCACCACCAGAGTCAGGTTTTTCTGCTTGGTTGATGGCAGGCACTACTTTACGTATGTCCAAAATGGTGCCTGCTCTTTGTCTTGCTTGCCTTTGTAAGCTGAGTGGAGAGGTTCGTGTCCATGCCGGTCCCTTTTATTTATTTATTTTTTTCTCTCTTCTAGTCAGCCTGGTGAACTTTCCCCAGTGGGGCTTCTAGCCTCTTTCCCTCTAGGCTGTTTCTGCTGTTTCCCCGCCAATGCCTTGGGCTACTGTCCTCACATCCCTTTCCAGCGCTGCTGCGTAGACTTCACGACTGGGCTCCTGAGCCATGGGCGTCCTGCAATTTTTTTTCCTGAGCCTTTCCCTGAAACTACAGTAACTCCACTTTTATTAAACTGTTTTTTTCCTGAACTATCAGTGCACGCCCTCACTATTCTGCCATCTTGGCTCCGCCACCACAAGTTGTAACTATCTGTGGTATTCTTCTAATGACACATTTTTAAAGCAAAGGCTGATAGATTAAGAAAAAAAATAATGCTTGTATTTTCTATAGTACTACAATTATATAATTTTATTCAAAATTACTTTTTTTAGTTTTTTAGTTTTCTTTAATTTTTGACATATTTTCAATCCACATTATAGTCAAAGGTTAATAAAGAGTTCAACAAACAAAAGGCATAGAGATGATAGTTCACAGGAACCCAGGAAAGGGCCAAAGACAGCAATCCAATGAAAAGATGTCAACTTCATTAATATATAGTAAATTTCAAGATAGTCATATTATCAAAAATATGGCAGTATATAATTCCTAATGATTTGCCCTACAAAATTTCACACAAAGTTTGACAAAACACTATATTTTCAGCAAAACTGGTTATCACAGGCATTTCTTTTCTTTTCTGTTTTTGTTTTTGAAGAAATCTAGAATTAATATGATTCAAATTTCATGAAAAAATATACTATATGTGTTCTGGTATTATGCAATGCTATAGCCATTTTTCCCCACAAATATCTAAATGACAAAAACCCTTCCCAGATGTTTTTCTTTTTTTGGCCCTGTACAATTGCATATTTGTGTTTTTGTTAAGGATTTAAATTCTAATAAATTAAGCTGCCTTCATCTCATCTAAAAAAATCATTTCCTCCTTGAAAATTCCGTAGTCCTAGGGCTGTGCATATACATAATTCTCCAGGAAGAAGGACTATGAACCTTGTTTACCAAAGAACATTGAAAAAGTATACCCATCACCAATTCACAACTTGTGAAAAGAACTCTGTGCACTGATCATCTATTGCAGGCCTTTCACTGGCTGAGCAGGACTGCTGCAAATGCTTCTATACTAAAACTAAAGTTGGCCCAGACTCTTGGATTTTAAGAAGTTCTGAGTTGTACAATTTCATTGCTTGGTAATAGGACTGAAACAGAAAAATGTGAATAAATCTTAGAACCATCTGTCTTGAATAACTTATTAGTTCTTTGGCTTTAGAATATAATTGTATTTAGCTTCAGTTTACTCACCAAGAAAATGGGACTACCAACAATTTTGTGCAGTTATTATAGTCAATTAATCTATATTAATTGTAATCACAATACCACCTAAAGATTAGCCTGTCTCCAAATTTTGTTTTGTTTATTTGTTAAATTCAGTACACATATTTAGTTTCTTTTATTGTTTTTTAAAAGTTCTTATTTATAATTGCATTTGTTTCTTTTTTTATTATAAACACTTTTATTTAGTAAATATAATTTTCCAAAGTACAGTTTATGGATTACAATGGCTTTTTCCCCCCCATAACTTCCCTCCCACCCGCATCCCTCCCATCTCCCACTCCCTCTCCCCTTCCATTCACATCAAGATTCATTTTCAATTATCTTTATATACAGAATATCGATTTAGTATATATTAAGTAAAGATTTCATCAGTTTGAACTATTAAAACAACCCCATTTAAATGTATCTGGTCCTTAAGCTTAGAGTATCTTAAAATTGTACCAGATCTAACCATGAAGTTTATTGATATATACCCTGCCTTTGGAATTTTCACTTACTGCTGACAGATTTACCCTATTCTGATATTTGGTTTCTATACAGAGCCACATTCCTGCCTCCCACATGTCTCATATATCTGAACACACTTTGTCCAGGGATTCCCAACCATTCCTTAGATCTCATTAATTACTACTTATAATTTTTAATGTACATTGCTAGTTCCAGAAGATTCAATAGCTGATGCTATGATGAAACTCTGAATGCCATAACTGGTACCTGTATTTCTCATCTCAGGATGTCCCTTCCAAGACCCTAACTCCACATGCTACATTTATAAGTTGATATTGAATATCTAACCCCTCATTGCCTAGCTTTTAACTAGAAGAACTTTCAACTACAGAAAACACAATCGCTCCTGTATCTCATTGCTGTCTCTTTGGTCTTTCCCTTTTATTTCTTTTGAAGCATAGTTTACTTTCTGTACAGTAATTTAATTCTAAAGATTCAAGACATGAAGAGTTCATCTGTATGTTCTAAGAGGTAAAATTCTATATCCAATTTGCAAACTTCAAATGATAACATAACTGTTTTGAT
Source organism: Lepus europaeus (assembly GCF_033115175.1). Taxonomy (NCBI): domain Eukaryota; kingdom Metazoa; phylum Chordata; class Mammalia; order Lagomorpha; family Leporidae; genus Lepus; species Lepus europaeus. The sequence goes on along the minus strand of NC_084829.1, from coordinate 61,856,049 downwards.
TTGGGGTCATAAACATGTGTCATTGTTTTCTATTTGATTTTCAATCTCTGTTCTTACATTGGGTGGGTAGAGACTTTCTAAGTAGATTGCTATTTTGCTTAGACTTTACTTAGACCTTACTTAGATTTTAATCTTCTATAGTGCTTCTCTCTCTCTCTCTCTCTTTCTCTCTCTCTCTCTCTCCCCTCTCCTCTCTCCTCTCTCCTCTCTCCTCTCTCCTCTCTCCTCTCTCCTCTCTCTCGTGCTATTGCCTCTGCCACTTTCTCTAACAGCCTGATGAGCTTTCCCTAGTGGAAGGAAATGAGAAATGTTGCATTTTATCATTTTGACAGCTGATATCAATAAAGTAAAATTGTGTTCTTTTAGACCATTTAATATTTGTACCTGAGGGTATAAACATATAATTGTAACAATGATTTATATTTTTAAAATTGGGTCTGTACTTATAATTACAAATATTTTATTAACTGGTTGAAAGACATATTTATTTTTATTTATCCCACAGGAAATTTTCATTTTATTAATATTTAAAAGCACAAGAAATTAATGTATCAATTGTGATGCCAAGAAATACAGTAGAAGCTGAAGCATTCATGTGAAGTATTTATACTTTAAAAAAATACCTTCTGGAAATTAGCATACTGCTTCCCACAGTGTCCTAGATGCTGATAGAGGGTTTAAAATTTAGTTTCTACAGTCAAAATATCCGTGTGATCTTGGGTCTACTTCATAATTTCCTGGCTCATCTTTCTCCGTTTAAATGTGAATAATAATCAAAAGGGTTGCATACAGATCTTGTGAGGAATGAACTAGACAATTTGTGTGCTGTGCTTAACCAAGTATCTGTAATCCATAAACTTAGAAAAATTGTAGCCATCCTTGTTCATTTTTTTTTAATTCCTTCTCATTTTATTTTAAATGCAAGGAGATAGAGACAAACTATCAGACCGAAAGAGATCTTCTAAGAGTTCAGTCCCTAAATGCCCACAACTGCCAGGATTTGGCCAAGTAAAAGTTAAGATCTGGAAACTCAATCTGGTCTCCCACATGGATAGCAGGGACCCAGTAATTGGGTGATCATGTGCAGCCTAACAGGTGAGCATCAGCAGAAAGCTACATGGGAAGTAGAGCTTTGACTAGAATCAGACACCCAAGATGGGATGAGGCTTTCCCAAATTGCGTCTTAAATGTGTTCCAAAGCTGTCGCCGTGGCTTAACAGGCTAATCCTCCGCCTTGCGGTGCCGGCACACCAGGTTCTAGTCCCGGTCGGGGCACCGATCCTGTCCCGGTTGCCCCTCTTCCAGGCCAGCTCTCTGCTATGGCCCGGGAGTGCAGTGGAGGATGGCCCAAGTGCTTGGGCCCTGCACCCCATGGGAGACCAGGAGAAGCACCTGGCTCCTGTCTTCAGATCAGCGAGATGCGCCGGCCGCAGCGGCCATTGGAGGGTGAACCAACGGCAAAAAGGAAGACCTTTCTCTCTGTCTCTCTCTCTATCCACTCTGCCTGTCCAAAAAAAAAAAAAAAAAAAAAGTGTGTGCCAAATATTTGCCCCAGCCATTACTGTTATTTTTTTTTAAAAAAATTATTTATTTATTTGAAAAGTAGAAATAGATTGGAGATGCAGATGGAGATGGAGATGCAGATGATGGAGATGGGGAGAACTTTCATCTGCTGGCAAACTCTCAAATGGCCACTACAGTTGGGGCTGGGACAAACTGAAGCCGGGAGACTGGAACTCCATCCACATCTCCCACGTAGTTGACAGGGGCCCAAGAACTTGAGTGCGGTAGAATTAGTAAGAGTGTAAAACAAATTATTTGTTAAAGCAGTTATTAAAGATAGGGGGAAAACATACAATGTGAAAATAAACTACCAAAATAGTATGATTAAGAAATAGAAATCAGGGGTGAATTTCAGTGGTTAAGTGGCTTAAATGCCACTTGAGATGCTTCCATACCATACCAGAGTGCCTGTGTTTAAGTCCTGGATCTGCTTTTGATCCAACTGCATGCTATTGCTACTCAGAGGCAGCAGGTGATGGCTCAAATACTTGTGTCCCTGCCTCCCACGTGACAACCCAGATTGAGTTTCTGGCTCCTGGCTTTGGCCTGTCCCATCCCAGGTTGCTGTGGACATTCAGGGAGTGAACCTGTGGTGAAATGGTGGAAGACTTGTGTGTGTGCGCATGTGTATGTGTGTGTGTCTTCCCCCAACACTTCTCTTTCAAATAAGTAAAATAAATAAATTTTGGAAAAGAAGGAGAAGTTAGATGTATCTTCTGTGTTGTTCCAATGTCGTTGTGCCTCTAGGTAGTGCTAATAAGATGTGGTCATAGAAAGGTAGACTTGGAGGGGCCAGTGTTGTGGTGAAGCTGGTTAAACCTATGCCTGCAATACCAGTATCCCATATGGGCACCCAATAGACTTCCAGATGCTCCACTTCTGATGCATGTGGGTGACAATGCAGACCTTCTGTCTGTCATAGCCCTGGAGAGAGGAATCCCAGGAGGAGGGGGAGGCCATGAGAGCAGAGCACTAGGGAACTCCCAGACTGCAGAAGCTGGTGAAGAAGTTCATGGTGAAACCATGAACATGTGTATATGGACACAGTGCACCAACACACACCACCAGAAGCCAAAAGGTGGAAAGGAAATGAATTCTGGCGTGAGGACCATCTGACCTCAATTCCTTGTTCTGCCATTTCCAACTGCGCCACTACAAGCTTCAGTTTTCTCATCAGCAAACTGGGTATCATGATGTTTATTTTGCAGGAATGTATCATGGATTAAAGTCAGTGAGATACACCGAGAATGTAGCATACAACAAGTGCTCTGTGAAAGCTGATTGCCTTGCTCTCCTACAGCTTTCATCTAGCACAAAATACCAAAGCAGTGTTCTGTTTGTGGAAGGAATGCTTCACTTTTGTTTATCACTTTTCATTTTCAGTAGCTAAATGGAGCACACTCTCCCCAACCTGCCTTTCACCCTTCAGGATTCTTGACTTCTGTTTCTCAAGTGGTGCGATTCAGCCATTTTTCATCTGTTTTCTGGCCAGCACATGGAGGGTCAAGTTGGCCTACTGCTTCCTTGGCTGGCAGCTTTTCTCCCCTGAGCATCCTATCATGCCTGTCCTGCCCACCTCAAACCACCAGAAGGCACTGGTTTGACACCCACTTAGATCCAAAGACTGATGGGAGAAGTTGGGGTAGAACCCACCTTGCTGTATGGCTCTCATAGCTAGACATCAATCAGAACATCACTAAAGAGAAAGAGAGAGAGAGAGAGGAGAGAGAGAGAGAGAGAGAGAGAGAGAGAGAATCTCCCATCCATTGGCTCACTCCGTAAATAGCCTCAATAGCTGGGGCTTGGTCAGGCTGAAGCCAGAAGCCTGGAACTCCATCTGGGTTTCCTACGTGGGAAGCAAGGGCCCAATATTTGTGCCATCTTCTGCTGCTTTCCCAGGCACATAATCAGAGAGCTGGATCCCAAGAGGAGAAGCTGGGACATGAACAGGTCCCCATACCACAAAAGCAACCCCAGATATTTCTCTTTCTCAATCAACTATTATTTCAGAACATGTGAATTAATAGTAAAGACTGTACATATTACTAATGATCAAAAGAAATAAAACTGAAAAAAAGTTTCAAGAAAGCAAGTGACTAAAAGATGAAATGATACCTAGTCACTAAAATAATAATACATAAATCTTATAAGCATCCGAAAATGCCAAATGAAAAGGATCTAGGCAAAATAAATTTCTAACACAACTCTATAAAAAGACATTATCAGAAGTACCAATCAATTAAATAATTAGGCAATTACCACCTCAGGAGTGACAGTTAATCAGCTACTGTAATCTTTTCCATCTATGAGAAAATAGAAGTAGGAGAACTAATTATGTCTAAATCATTCTCACTTCAAATTCATCACCAAAATATTTGTTGCAGATTTTAAAATAATTATGTGTGTGTGTATGTGTGTGTGTGTGAGAGAGAGAGCGAGAGAGAGCATGTATATATATATATTCAATACTATAAAAATATGGATTTTATTTTAAATTATCTCTATAAAATCTTAAATGTACTTATTTGTATTTTATTAATTTGACTCTAGTTGTTTTCAATTCTTGGTGATAATTGATGTTAATCTATTTTCTCTATTTCATTTAAAAGAGGCATAATATTGAGAGATTTTATGTTAATTGACTGAATCACAATGAAGAAATGAAACTGTAATATTATTATTTTAAAATAAAGACAGTATCAGTACTCCAGCTTTTTTTTTTTTTTTTTTTTTTTTGGACAGGCAGAGTGGACAATGAGAGAGAGAGAGACAGAGAGAAAGGTCTTCCTTTTTGCCGTTGGTTCACCCTCCAATGGCCGCCACGGCCAGCGTGCTGCGACCTGCGCACCACGCTGATCTGAAGGCAGGAGCCAGGTGCTTCTCCTGGTCTCCCATGGGGTGCAGGGCCCAAGCACTTGGGCCATCCTCCACTGCCTTCCCAGGCCACAGCAGAGAGCTGGCCTGGAAGAGGGTCAACCGGGACAGAATGCGGCGCCCCGACCGGGACTAGAACCTGGTGTGCCGGCGCCGCAAGGTGGAAGATTAGCCTATTGAGCCGCGGCGCCAGCGCTAGTACTCCAGCTTTTAAACAACAAATATCTGTGTGCCCAGATTTTGAACAGAACTATTAATGCTAAAGACAGTACATATAGGATTACACGTTACATGCAGCATATCTGAAACAGAAACAAGATAATGCAAGTTATTTGAGAATGTAAATTTAAGTTATATGACTGGGAATGTGGATGAGAGTAAAATCCTCAATGCACTGTGTATCTCCAAATTTCAACTAGAACAATCAGGCTTATATCACTTTGTTAATCAAAACATAGCTATTGCCTCAAAATTGTTTGAAAGATCATTCCTCATTGTTTATTATCCAAAATTTTCACATAAGAAGAGAGTCATTTGAGTCCTTTATTCATTTACACATTTTATTTCTACTTGAAAATTTCCACTTACTGACATCAGCTTTCTTTTTAAAAATGCTCAATGCTACCTACACATAACCATACTAATAATCCTGATGCAATGATGCTTTGAAATGTTATGTTTGCATTAAAGTCTCTGCTACCTTTCAGGATTAACTTTCAGTAATTTCTTTTGAGAATTTATGTCTTATCATGTAAGGATTTTTTGAGATAGGCATGTATAGATTTAAATTGTAAACTTCTATCTCTTATGTCCTTACATTGAAAATTTTGTTTAACATAATTAATGTCAATTAAACTCAAAACCCATCTTCTTAAAGGCCTTTTGATTATTCATTTTAATTTTGTTTTCAAAATTGATTTAAGGTCCTTAGAATTTTTAATGTCTACTTCTTTGTTATGAAATGAATTTAGGTAAGGATATTGAAGAAACATTAGTTACTACGGAAAATAATAGTTTGTCATGGGAGACAGGTATTCTGATTTATCATTCCACCTTCAGAAATGGCAAAATAAACCACATTTTCAGTACTTTTGCCATCTGTTTTATTTGCTAGCCCTGGAAGCATTATTAAGGCTGTGTTAAATAAATTTTATCCTTTTTGATTTTGTTACTTCAAATATTTTTGTTCATAAAATATAAGACTATATTTCTAAAAACAAGGGACAATGGGAAACAATTGAAAGAATTAGATAAGTCTCTGGTCATCTTCACAAATATACTTTTTTATACATAATCACAATTATTTTGAAGCAACTGTGGGGAAACTGGTGTAAGTTATGCAAGCATTTTAAATTTAATGTTTAAAATAATGCCTTTAGTATTATATATATGTATATATATACATATATATATATATATAAAATCCTGACGATGTGACTTGGAAACCAAATTAGGTCTAGGACTGAATAATGTAAGTGCATTAACAACCCTGGAAATATGGCTTTTCATTGTCTTCTCTTAGCTTTTTTCATGAATAGAGAAGTCCATTTGTGTACTTTTTCATTAAAGAAAAATCAATCCTGCTATATTTCCATTTCAAATTCTAAAGCCTGCTTTGGCAGCTGGCTAAGTACGACAGGCCCAGGCAGATTGGCATAAATTAAAGAAATCTCGGTGAGGAGACTGGGTTCATAGTTTTCTGATCTTAGAGGACAGAGCTTATTCAGGAAGCTTGATGTGAGGTGTATGTGTGTGTGTGTGTGTTGTTTTCAATTGCTGTATAACAAATGATGACAAATTTGGTAGTTTAAAAAAACATAAACATAGTATCTTTCCAATTATATAGGCCTCAGGTCTTGACAGAGTGTAAATAGATTCTCCACCACAAATGACTATTCACATTTGGACTTGAGGTCTTCTAAGCTCATTAGTTGTTGGAAGAATTCATGTCTTTTTGTAGTAAGGATGGCATACCTATTTTCCTACTGGCTGTCAGCTGGGCACTGCTCTTGGCTGCTAGAGGCCATTTCCCCATCCATGCCTCGCGATGGCCTGCATCTCAGCCATAGAGTACCTGCTTGCTATCAAATCCCTCTCACCCTCTGGATTCTGTTGATCTCCTACACTGCCATGATGGAACAGAACCCTGCAATTAAAGGGCATGCTTCTTTAGATTAGGTCAACCCATATGAACTCTCTTTTGTCATTTAACACAACAAAATCACACAGTTATATCTTATGATAGTCATAGAAAACACAGTCTCAAAGGACAATGTCAGTCAAGGAAGGGAGCTGTTGGAAGGATTGGTATAGAATTTTCCCCACAATACATGAGAATGCAGAAAACTCAGTACAACAGAGTAGACTGAAACCAGAAATCCTTGGAAATAGATAGCTTCCCAGTTGTTAATAACCAGGATCATTGTCCCACTTCCTTGGGATCTTGTCTGGCTAATGAATGTGGACAGAATCTTGGTATTTAGACTGGGATCAGAACACATACTTAGAAAGGGACACTGACTCATAGTAGCAGTCACCAGAATAGGGCAAATTATGAAGACTGGGGTTATGGGTTATTTAAAAAACAGTTTTTTTTTTCTCAAAGTGAATTGGCTAAATATATTAAGAATTTTGTAATGTTCTAGCAATGAGCTAAACACAATGAATTTATCTTCTCACTTTATCTTCACAATAATCTCTCTGTGAGTTCTGCAATGATATGGGCAAGCAAAATGCAACTGCTATTCTGGAAAGATCTTTTGTACTAAAAACATATCATGACTCTTCTTCAACTGTAGTTCTGTGCTTGTAATTCTACATGCATTTGTCCATTTGCCCTCAGCACGCACTAGAAGACAAACTATTTAAAAGCAAGATATGGGGGCAGGCATTTATTCCAGTGGTTAAGATCCCCACATCCCATCTCAGAGTGCCTGAGTTTAGGTCCTGGCTCAGCTTCTGATTTCAGCATCCTACTAATGGGCATCCCAGGAGACAGCAGGTGATGGGTCAGGTAGTTGGGTCCCTGCCACTCACAGAATGATTTACTAGCTTCTGGTGTCAGCCTGACCTGACCCTGGCTGTTGCAGGAAATTGGGGAGTAAAGTAGCTGATATATCCCTCTTTGTCTGTTTTTCTATCTTCCTCTCTTTCTTTCTGCCTTTCAAATAAATATGCAAATAAATAAAAATAAAAATAAATAAAAGCAAGGATTTTGTTCCATGCATGTATATTTTTACTATTAAGCACAGGGATGTAGACATTCAGTATGAATTGAATTCATTTTATTGTTTTTAAAAGCAAACTTTTGAGCAAAAAGTTATAGTGGAAGTTGAATTTATTCTTTGGAAAACTGAATTCTAATCCAGCTCCATTTACATGTCTCTGGGATTATGCACACATCACTTAGTCTCAGCATCTTCATAAGACAAAGAACTAAATAGGATTTTATTTGGTTATAAATTCCTATTAAGTTTTGTTATGTTAAAATTGTTATCCTTTTAACATACTCTCAATTGGAGTTTTTTAATCACCTCTAATTTTGGAGAGGTACCAAATGAAAACTAAGTGTTCATTTTCCCAGTATATCGACTTAGTTATACACTATTAACAGTTTTAATTGGATGAAAAGTGATCCATTAAAAACAATTTCATCCTCAAATGTTTCCAACATAAAACTGGTAGTATTTATCCCTTGTTCCATTGATTTTAATGTCTAATTGTTATCAATTATGCGCCTATGTTGAAGAGAGAAACTGTTATCTATTTGTTTACTGTTCATTCCTTTCAGCACATACTGATAACTGAAATACCTATGGTCCTTTCTGTCGTCTCCTTAGAAATTGTTTCTATAGCAACTGAGTATATTTAGCTGAAAAACCAAGGAATGTCACGTAAGAATGTGTGCATTCATACTACAAATGCCTTTACATGATATTTTATCTTTGAGGTTGAAAATATTGATACAAAGTTCTTTTATAATAAGTAGTAGAAAATGAAGCAAAATTTTGATTTATTTATCTTAATCACAAGTAAATAAGTCAAAGGTAGTCACATCGTTTTAATCCATAAGTGTGTCCAAAGTTTATGATTTTAATATCGATATCAAGAATAGTGCTAAATTATTTCCCAAAAATTATTACTTTTGATTTTAAGTCATTATGAGAAAAATACACATCTCAAATATAATGTCTATGTTTTCCATGTATAAAATACATTTTAGAAAAATTATCTTCATGAGATAAATTAATACTATGTCAATATTAAGACGATTTCTCTGGATCTGGTATTATGCAAGGCATTTTGAAATAATTTTCCCATTATATAAAGTATACAACTAAATGAATTTTTCATATTGGAGAGTGATTTAAGACAGTTTATAAGTAATTTAAGTTGTCTATTTGTGATTTTTGTTGTGTCTTCTTTGTTTTGATCATCTATCAACATTTATCTATTCATCTATTGCTTTGATAGACACATTTATATTATGAGCTTTATATATATTTATAATAAAGTTGAGTTTTCTCTAAAAATATATCAAGTAGCTGTTAACTGTATATGGCCAGAAAAATAAAATTGACTCAAGTTAGAGTTACTTTCCTGAAAGTGATAGTTTAGGCCTTCAATAGCTTTTTTCAATTTAAAGTGACTTTCACATTCCTTATGTTCCTTGCAAGAACTGTGTCAAACCTTCATTCTTAGTGTCCCTCTACCTTCTAACCACTGATGGAATCAACCCTTGTAGTTTTAGAACTAACTGTACATCTCCATAAGACTTCTTTAATCATGATTCACATGTGGGATTGATTCCTCAGGAAATTATTTTCATTTTGCTCTTTCTTAGCAGCTCCCCTGATAGAGAACTGAAATCAATTCTCTTATACACTGAATTGTTTCCCCCTCAGATTTCATATGTCAATGCTTTATCCCCCCTGTGAGTGTATTTGGAGGTAGATTCTTTAAGAAGGTGATTAAGATTCCATAGGGTCATAAGGGTGGTGTCTTGTTCTGATAGGACTGGTATCGATATAAGAAAAGCTAGAGACAGAGGAGATCTCGTACACAGAGAAAAGATCATGTTAATACACACCACAAATGTGGACATCTACAAGTCAGAAAGAAGGTTGGCACCAGAAAATGGTCCAGTTGGTACCTTGGTCTTGGACTTCCAGCCTCCAGAAAAGTGAGAAAACAAATTTCCACTGTCTTAGCCACTCATCAGCTTTATTTTGTCATGGTGGCCTGAGAAATCAATCCAACAAGTGATTTCTGAATTAGATTTACTATGCTAAAGAAACAATTTTGTTGTTCTTAAACCAATCTTATGTAGGTTTTATGCTGACATAAAGTGAGTATGGATATTGCTACTGTGTTACTGTGTTCAAATGCTGCAGGATCCTGAGAACATACTAGACCCAGGATTTGTAGCTATGACTGGTCCTATAGAGATGATTACTCTTCTCCATATAGTAAAGAAAATATAGAGAGACAATATATTTTGTTCCATTGGCTGTCACTATTATATTATTAGGGAGGTAAGGTAGATATTATTAAATTACAGATTAACTATGTACAAATCTCATTACTACTTATGCAGAAAATTAAACTAAAGAGCAACTTACAATTTGAGAAGAAAAAGATGAAAATTTTTTGAAATAATATTTTAAAGCTAGAATTTAAAGTATTGGATGGACATAGCATTTTTTTATGTTTAAACCCATGTATATGTTTTCTTTCAGATCTCTTAAATACACAAATACACATGTACTTACACACATGCTGATACTCCCAAAATGGAATGGAAATATGTTTATATCTGTTCAAAAATTGAAATCTCTACATATAAGTATAAAAACTCACAAAAAGTATATATTATTTTTAAAAATTATTGCTTTGATATCAAAAGCTTCACACCAAAATAAAATTTCCATTTTTTCATAAACTTTTGGATATACTCTTCATTTATTTCTACTTTTAAAGATCTTGTGTTTTTGTTTTTATTTTGGGGAATTTGTATGACTTCCCTTCTGTCCTACTTTACTGAGGTATGGTTGACAAACAACCCATAGATATTTAAATTATACTGTCTTGATATATGCTTATATTTTAAAATGATTGCCATAAAACAACAAATTCAGGTAGTCATCACTTCACATAGATAACTTGTATGTGTATTTTTGTGCTGACAACATCTAATATCTATACTTTTAGTAATTTCAGGTATATGGTATAATAGTATTAGCTATACTAACTATTTTGTACAGTAACTTCTGAAATATTAAAACATGCATAGTTGAAGCTTTATAACTTTGACCAAAATACCTTATGTTTTTCCATTGCCAACCCCTGATAACTACTATTGTATTCTCTGCTTCTTTGAGTTAACCTTTTTCAGAGTCTAAGTGAAATCATGTGGTATTTGTCTTTCTGTGCCAGGTTTATTTCACATAGTAAAATTTCCTCTAGGTTAGTCTGTGATATGACAAATGACAGAATTTTTAAGGTTTATTTTTATTTATTTGAAAGAGTTGCAAAGAGAGGTAGAGAGAGAGATTAAGAGAGAGAGGTCTTCAATCCACTGGTTCACTCCCCAAATGGCTGCAACCACCAGAACTGAACTGATCCAAAGCCAGGAACCAAGAGCTTCTTCTGGGTCTCCCCTACAAATGCAGGGGCCCAAGAACTTGGACCATCCTCTGTTGCTTTCCAGGCACATTAACAGGCAGCTAGATCAGAAGTGGAACAACCAGGACTTGAACCAGCACTCATATGGGTTGCCAGTGCTGCAGGCCAGAGCTTCAACCCACTGTGAAACAGCACTGACTTCAATGAGAGAATTTTTAAGGAAAACTGATGTTCCGTTGTACATTATGTTTTATTTATCTGTTAATCTACTGATTGACAACTATCTTACACTATGTATAAATGTCAAATCAAAAATGGCTAAGGACTTATACATTAACACCTGAAACTGTAAAACTACTAAAAGAAAACATAGGGAAAAAAATTCTTCACCTTGGATTGTACCATTATGTTTTTAATATGACATCAAAAACAAAAAAGAGAATTGTAACAACGTAAAGCAAAAAGAGGCAAATAGGGCTATATGGAACTAAAATAGTTTTCATTAAAAAACCATATGATCAATATAGTGAAAAGACATGTTAGGATTGGGGGCAAATATTGACCATCCATATGTCTGACAAGGGTATCATATCCAAAATAGATAAAAAACTTAAATAACTTAATAGCAAAACGATAACCCAATTAAAAATTAAGCAAAATATATACAATAGACATTTTTCTGACAGACAAGTATATAAAAATTGTTGAACATCACTAATCATCAAGGATGATTATTAACTCACACCTCTTAAAAAGGTTATTGTTGGTCATAGTGCATAGAAAAGAGAACTCTTGCATGCTGTTGATAAGAATGTAAACTATTACATTTTACATATGAGAATTTGGGGTCTCTCCAGAAAGACAGGAAATAGAACTGCTTACTGAATGAACTAGTCAGGTGATTATATCTTTTTTATTCCTAAGTACATTACCCTTGAGTTAGGCAAAGATGTTTGTTATATAGTAGATATTCCACAACATTGGTTAAATAAATGAGTTAATTACAATGATGATTCATACAACATGCCAAGAAATGTGCAAAGTTTTGTTAGATCTAGTTCTGGATCTAGTTCAGATTTAGTAGACATAATGAGTTCTCTCCCTATACAAATTATAATAATATTGTGAAAGTCCCTTTAAATTCTTAAATCAAATTTGGTCTCAGAATTTTGAATACATCAGAATTCTCTACTCAGTTTAATTATTAATGACTATATAAGTGTTTGTTTGAAAAGTCTCTTTGATGTTCTTTAAAGACCAAGAATTCTTCTTTTTCATCTACTTAAAAAAAAAAAAGTAAAAAGAAGCTGTACTCTGGAACAGAGAATAAATATTGAATATCAGAACTTTAAACTATGCATCTTTAATAAGCTCTAAGTGCATAGAAAATATGTTCAGTAATAACCTAGAAAACGTGAAAACTTAGATAGCTGTTGACCTTTTCTAGCTAACCAAATTAGATGTGTTGATGGCATAAATTAACTTCATCAGTAAAAGCAAGTCACCTAATTCAATATCTAATTCAAATGCTACCATTGTTTTAGCATTAATAAATATACTCAAAGTTAAAATGTTTGCATTGTGCACAACCTTTTTTTTTATTTTTAAAGATTTTATTTATTTATTTGAGAGGTAGAGTTACAGACAGTGAGAGGAATACACAGAGAGAAAGGTCTTCCTTCCATTGGTTCACTCCCCAGATGTCTGCAATGGCCGAAGCTCCGCCTATCAGAAGCCAAGAGCCAGGTGCTTCTTCCTGGTCTCCCATGCAGGTGCAGGAACCCAAGCACTTGGGCCATTCTCTATTGCTTTCCCAGGCCATAGCCGAGAGCTGGATTGGAAAAGGAGCAGCCTGGCATCCATATGGGATGCCGGCGCCTCAGGCAGAGGATTAACCTACTGCGCCACTGCTCCGGCCCCTGTGTACAACCTATTAAAAGTGATTTCTCTGTGATGCATTTACTTATTACATGGATATAGAAACAGAAGAGCGATTTTTGCCTTTGATAGTTATGCAATTTATGGAAAATATTTGAAAAATTGATCTAAAAGTCATGTTAATAGTTGGTCAGAATGATATCTGGCAGTAGCAAACATGAAAATTATTATTTCAAATGAAATAATATGTGTTATATACTGAAAATCATGTTACCAGTGTCAGTTGTTAATTTTAAAATTGGAAACATAAGCATATGCTCATTGGAACTTAAAGATTTATTTGTAGATAATCTAGGGCATTCCACTCATTTTTTTCATGAAAAGTTTGAAATCCTCCCAGCAATGAAATTTATCATATTATACTCTAGTAAGTTATGTGAAAAGGAAAAATTAGAGTAAAAATTGGATACCTACTTTTTTACTCTAAGCTAGACACAAAATAGTTCCACTTATTTATCCTCAAAAGGAGGTATAATTTTTGAAAATATAGTTATGTTTGTATTATTGGTAATGTAAAGATTAGTCAGAGCCCACTTACTCTTAAATACATTTAAATTGAGGTTCTGTGATTTGGTGATTAAATCTCTGAATTTCTATTTAAAACTTCTACTTGAACTCCTATTTAAAAACTTAATTTTCACTGAAGCTTATAGCAGTGACAATTTTTGCAAGGAAATCAGTTTGAAAAAACATTAATCATTAAAATATTTTTGAAGATTGTTAGTAAAATGCGAAATTTAGGGACCGGCATTGTGGCATAGCAGGAAAGCTGCCACCTATGACGTCCGCATCTCATATGTGCCATGGTTCATCTCCCAGATGCTCCACTTCCAATCCAGCTCTTTGCTAAAATGTGAAATTTGTTTATGTATTTCCAGAGTTAAGGAGAAGCAGGCTGGTGCCGTGGCTCAACAGGCTAATCCTCCGCCTAGCGGCGCCAGCACCCCGGGTTCTAGTCCTGGTCAGGGTGCCGCATTCTGTCCCGGTTGCCCCTCTTCCAGGCCAGCTCTCTGCTGTGGCCCGGGAAGGCAGTGGAGGATGGCCCAAGTGCTTGGGCCCTGCACCCCATGGGAGACCAGGAGAAGCACCTGGCTCCTGCCTTCAGATCAGCGCAGTGCGCCGGCTGCGGCGGCCATTGGAGGGTGAACCAACGGCAAAAAGGAAGACCTTTCTCTCTGTCTCTCTCTTTCACTATCCACTCTGTTTGTCAAAAAAAAAAAAAAAAAAGGAGAAGCAGAATATGATAAATAATAAATGTAAAAAATTAGAAAAGACTAATCCAAAAAGAATTAATCCTGTAAATATATAATTAATTTTAGGATCTAACAAGCCTGTGTTTTAGATAACAGAACAAGTAGCAATGTTTTCTGAGGACAGTGTGAGGACACAGGGAGTTAGGCCTCTGGTCGAGGCACTGGCATTCCATATCAGAGCAAAGGCTACTGATCCAGCTTGCTGCTAAAGCACTTGATAAAAGATCGGATGATGGCCTAACTGCTTGGGCCTCTCCCACCCATGGGAGATGCCAGTCAGATGTTATTTCCTGGCTCCTGGCTTCAGCCTGGTGCAAACTGAGATACTGTGGCCATTTGAGGAATGAAATAGCAAATGGAAGATCTCTCTTTTTCACTGTGTCTCCCTCTCTCTCTGACACTTTGTCTTTCAAATAAATAACAAATCCCCTTTTTAAAAAAAATCTGTCTTCTCTCCATATATGAATATTGAAATAACTATTTTTTTTTCAAAAACATAGCACTGATTTTCTAGGGTTAAAATGCAAAACAAACTAAGGAAGGAAGTTTCTCTCCATCATTTCCTGACACACAGTCAAACTGTGGGACACTGGGCACTTAAGATTTAGAAAAAAAAAAAATAGTTTCTGTGGAATATGAGTTAGAACAAAGGATACAATTTTGAGTGTTATTTTAAAAAATGTATACAATTCTCTGGGTCATTGTTTTAGAGGTTCAAATTTCAAATTAAAACTTTACCATAATACTTTAGAAGATGTACTATAATTCAACAACGTTTGTGGTTTCAGATAGTTGTCTTTTTGAAATGTAGAGTCATGTAGATAAAAATCTTAAAAGTAAAACAGTCACTAGAATAGTCAAGCAGGATACAAAGCAGTTAAGTCTGAGCTGTAAGTAAAACATTTTGGAAAAAAAAAAATAAAGTTGGGAGACAGGCAGTGTGGTTCAGCGGGTTAAGCAACAGCTTGCGATACCCACATCGCACGTGAGAGTGCCTGTGATCATGTCCTGACTTGGCTTCTGATGTAGCTTCCTGTTAATGCACCTGAGAAGAAGCAGATTATAGCTAAAGTGCTTGAGTTACTGCCACGAACACGGGAGACGTGATTGGCACTCTTGGCTCCTGATTTGACCGGTCCAAGCTCTGGCTGCTGTGGGCATTTGGGGAGTAAAGCAACAGATGAAAGATCTCTCTCTCCCTCTCTCTACCTCTCTCCCTCTCTCTCCCTCTCTCCCTCTGTCTTCCTCTCTCCCCTTTTCCCCCTTTCTCTCGTTCTGTCTCACTCTCATTCTTTCAAATAAATAAAAATGAATAAACATTTTAAAAAGTTGGGAAGATATAACAGAAGAGAAAAATTTATATAAATATGCACATATATTCACCTGATAATTCTATATATTTAGTTATTTAATAAGTATAAATTTATGTTTGATATATATCAGAATATTGAATATAATTGGAGGAAATATTTCAATGCTTTTTGACTGAAATATGAAAAAAGTCTGAAAATATTTTAACAAATGAAAACAATAGAATAGGATTCAGCAAGATAAGAACAATGATATACTCAAACTTTATGTATTCTATTCATAACCTACCCTGAAGTGAAAAAAACAAATTATACAAATGATATTTAAAATATAAACAAATATTACCAAAATTTTAGCTTTCAATTGCCATTGGAGAAGACTGTATTATCTAAATTTTAACACAGAATTTATAATGCATTTGCAATACTGATTCTTTTAAGTTATTATAAAATTATTAATTAAAAATATGTTAACTACTGGAGATGTAGTTGTGGTACAGTGGCTTAAGCCTCTGCCTGAAATGCTAGCATCCCATATGAACACTGGTTCAGGTCCTAGCTGCTCCACTTCCAGTTCAGCTGCCTGCTAATGCTCCTGGAAAAGCAGTGGAAGATGACACAAGAACTTGGGCCCCTGCACCCATGTGAGAGACCCGTAAGAAGCTCCTGCCTCTGGCATCAGCCTGGTCCAACCCAGCTGTTGCAGCTTTTTGGAGAGTGAACCAGTAAATGGAAGATCTCTCTCTCTCTGTCTCTCCCTCTCTATTGCTCTCTGTAACTCTGCCTTTGAAATAAATTTTAAAAATCTTTAAAAATAGCTATACCATACAGACAATCTTTCACTGATATTAAAAATATTAAAAATTGGAAGTATTATTAAAATATGACATCATATAGGGAAACATTAAAAAGAAAAATATTATCAGTCTCTACTATTTAAATCAGTAGTATACACCCAGTAAGTGTTTAGACTTCTGTCAATCAGATGTATTCCCTTTTAAACCTCGGAATATCTTCAAAGAATGATCATGATTGTGTTCTAACCTCAATGATTAATTTCTTCAACTAGAGTGAGGACTACTGGTAGACAAAACATTCAAGCCAAAGGATGATCACATAATTCAGCAACTTCAGTTCTGTGAACACAAAAAGATTTCTTTTTTTGGTTCTTCACAAGGAGGAGAAATAACGTATTAAATATCATTAAGCACATTTTTCAGGAACTCTGAATTCCGACTCTGAAAGTGAAGGAAAAAAATTGTTTTTGTTTGGATTCCTAAGCGGCATATGCACATGTTTTAAAGGCATCTAATTGTTAGCAGTGTTTTTAATAGATACCACAAGCACCCCATGAAGCATGCTTTTAATTCTTACCAGAATCTTATTCACATATCCAAAAAGGATGTAATGCCTGTGCTGTGCTCGTATACAATTTCTGTAGTTAGTTTTTGAACTACTCAATTCCCTGAGCATTAAGAAATTGTCCACCTGCTTTTGGATGTCAGCTCCCAACTTCCCAACTCCCCATGGAGTAGAGTCTGGGAGCAAAAATTCTATTCTTTAAAGTGTGTGTCAGTCCTTTTTTGTGTGATGGTGCCTTCAGAATAATGACTATTTCTGTTCCTGGACAATGTTAAACCTTAGGAGATACTTATATAGGTTATAATAATTTTTGTCCTTTTTTTTTTTTTTAACCAAGCCTGTGAAATACTTTGGCTCTGATACAATTTGATTTGAATAATGTGTTATCCTGAGTCTTCCTCTAAGGCAGAACATTCTCCTGCCAGTACTGTAGTAATCTTTTGGGAACTGCATGTGAGTAAGCCCTTGTACAGAAGCCATTATACTGCTGAAACTGAAGCATACAAGCAATGCTTTACATTTATTGTCTAAAAGTGGGTATGTAATGGAAAGGAAACTTCCTGGGAGATTCCAGCATAGCTTTGTCAATTCAGACTGAGCCATACTGTTTTCCACGAGGGTTCACGCAGTCTCTACACCATGCTTTCAGAGTATGCTCAGATTCTCGTTTTATTGGATTTTATAGACTGTATTGTCTATAAGCAAATGCCCATGTGTGATTTTTAAGATATGCTGGGAGCAAATAAAACAATTCAAAACCAAAAAGTAAAATTTCTTTGGCTAATGAATATATATCAATCAGCACAAAAATGCAACTTTGAATGTAAAACTCTTGAGTATTCAAAATAAATGTATCAAATTGTTGATTTATAAACTAGTAATTGATAAAACAACAATAAATCTTTCAACAGTTAATTATAAAGAGATGCTAGTTACATCTGCAGAAAAACAGATTGATAGTCATTATAAAAAAAGACAGAAAATAGATAGATGACTCAAGAAGAAAGACCACTATATTTTTAAGACAACAAAATTTTGTAAAACCTAAAGTATGATCTAGGCAGAATTATGGACTTTAGTCCATGTCATAATTCTAATATTTCTAGAATATTTTGGTGCTGGAAATTATAACAAGTCTTTAAAAGTTGCATATAATTATTATTTAAAAAGCATACTGTGTAACACTCTTATTTTCTTCCTGAAAGACACGTGGCATGACAATAAGAGACTTTGAACCTGCCTTGTCATGTGTTCTTATAAGCATTTTAAATAAGCTGGAACAGCAACAAGGCCATGTTAAAATGAGTCCTTGAAAAAGCAATAGCCTGAGTACTCTATGCTGTAGACAACAATATCAAAACATTAACAACCAATTTTGATTAAAGAAAAAATATCTCATTTTCTAAGCATATGCTGAAAAATCCCACACTTAATGATCTTTGTGACCACATATTGTTTACCATCTTGCCACATAGCCATAGGAGCATTTCTCATACTCAGGGCTATTAACATTTTGGGCTTGATAATTCCTTGTTGTGGGGACTGCCTTGTGGATTATAAAATACCTATCAGCATCACTGGCATTTACCTGCCTAGATTCCAAAATCATGTACCCCTTCTCCAACAGACTGTGCCAAACAAAAGTGTCTATAGACATTGCCAAAATCATCCTCAGGTGAAAACTATTCCAGAGAAAATGTTTAAAGATAGTTTTAACAAATTGTTTAGTGAAGTAGAGATTCAAAATGGTAACATTCAGGAAATATTTGGTCCAGTCAACAATTTTAAACTGAAGTATGCAAATATCCAAAAAATATTTTCTTCAACCAATGCACAACTTGTTTTTGAGTTGGCTCTTAAAAATCCCCATTATTGCCATAAATCATATCTCTAAATTTATGGATTGAAATCTTCACATTAGTTAAGTACTCCTATAGGGAAAGAATGGCTTAAATGACTTTATGACATCATAAAACTTAGCAATGTACTATATTTGGAAGACATTTTTAAAAAATTCTTGTTTCTTTTATTTTAGCTCAAAGTGAGAATAAATGTCTATGATATCACAGATGTCTCTACAGTGACAGAACAATAAAGAAGCTGTCAGTGCTATAAGAGGCCACATAGTAAATGTTTTAGGATTTGCGGACTAGAAGATCTCAATTGCAACTACTCAGTTGCCATCAAAATGTGAAAGCAGCCATAGATTATACATAAGCAAATGCAGAGGCCTGTGTTCCAGTGAAACTTGAGTTACAGGGGCTGACATGGCACAGTGTGTTAAGCCACCACTTGCAACAGCAGTAGATCATATTGGAGTTCCTGTTTGAGTCCTGGCTACTCCACTTCCATACAGCTTTCTGCTAAACAGCCTGAAAAGGCAGCAAAAGATGGCCCAAGTCTGTCTCCCATATCTGAAACCAGGATGATGATGGCTTCAGTCTGGCTCAGAACTGACTGCTGTGGCTAGGTAAAGAGTGACTAGCTGATGGAAGATCTCTCTTTGTCTCTCTCTCTCCCTCCACCCCCCTCAGTCATGTGCCTTTCAAAAAAAATTAATAAATAGACCACTTTAGATACAAAAGCAGAATTCAGGCTGGTCATTGTTTGCTGACCCCTGTAACAAATTACTGCTTCATTTCTGTAATGCCAAATCTATATAATTTGACTATTACATTTTCAGTAATAAAATCAGTACTAAATTAATTTAATTAACACTATATCTGCCCAAATACCATTGTGGGTTTTTTTTTTTTTTTGTATGAAAGTGAAGTATCATGATAGCCTCAACTTTGAATTACTATTAATTATAGCAAATAGCCATTTGGCATTCAACAAAATATATATTTGTATATATATTCAACTATATATATGATATACAGAACACACAGAGATGTGAAAGACTGGAATTATAATAATTTGTTTTTTAAATTATTTCTTGTTTGTAATCCTCTAGTGCCTAGATGATACTTATTGTAATTTAAACAGCAACACTATTATTTTAAAGAACAAGAGGAAAAGTTTCATTTGGGAAATGCCATTGGAAATCCAGTCATTTTCTCTTGGAATCTCATATTTATGTATGTTTTGGAATGAAGTAGTTTTTATGTCATTTAATATTGAAAAGAACTCAAGAAACTTTATGTGGATTTTTAAAAAGATATTAATAAGCCTAATCTCTAAAAGATTGTCTAACTGGTTAGTTAAAAGTTTAGGCGAGGGGCTGGCATTATGGCTT
This sequence comes from Lepus europaeus, assembly GCF_033115175.1. Classification (NCBI taxonomy): domain Eukaryota; kingdom Metazoa; phylum Chordata; class Mammalia; order Lagomorpha; family Leporidae; genus Lepus; species Lepus europaeus. The sequence goes on along the minus strand of NC_084829.1, from coordinate 61,835,887 downwards.
AGGTAAAGCCATTGCCTGCAATGTTAGCATCCATATGGGTGCTTGTTCGTGTCTCAGATGTTCCACTTCCCATTCAGCTCCCTGCTAATGATCTGGGAAAAGCAGTGGAAGATAACTTAAGTGTTTGGGCTTGGGGAACCCACCTAGGAGACCCAAATGAAGCTCCTGGTTCCCGCCTTCAGTCATGTTCAGCCCTGGCTGATGTGGCTATCTAGGAAGTTAATCAGTGGATGGAAGTGCTCATTCTCTCTCTCTCTCTCTCTCTCTCTCTCTCTCTCTCTCTCTCTCTACCTTTCCCCTTCTCTCAACAACTTTCAAATAAATATTTTTAAAAAAAATAAAGTTTAGGTAAGCTGCAACTCTTGTATCTCAGCAAAAGAATGCTATTTCTTTACCTGTCAGTTTGATATATCCACCTTCAAAAGGATGCACATGTCATATCTGGCACTAGAGCACAAGCTAAGACTGGACCATTTTTCTATGTCCAGTTGGGGTACCACCTACTTCCTTATACAAATAGGTATAAGGCAGCAGAGCTCACTCCCTCTGCCATGGACCCTGCTTAGGAGTACCACTCTTCTCTCTCTTTTCACCACGGAACTCACTCACAAGTAACATTCTTGCTTCAAGATTTTCCACTAATCATTGGTTGATGGATGCCTAAGTGGATTCCTATCTTAGCTATTGTGAATTGAGCTGCTAGAAGCATGAATGCAGGTAACTGTTTTATATGCTGATTTCAATTCCATGGAGTATTCCCAGGAGTAGGAAAGCTGGGTCATATAGTAGATCTATTTTTAGTTTTCTGAGAAACCTCCATGGTGTTCTCCATAATGGGTGTACAAATTTGTATTCCCACCAACAGTGTTTGTAGGGTACCTGCATGCCCACAACCTTGCAAACATTTTTTTTTTATTATTTTTGGATAATAACCATTCTAACTAGTATAAGGTGATACTCATTATGGTTTTTATTTGTATTTAACTGATGTCTAGTGATCCTGAGCATTTTTCTTGTGTCTGTTGGCCATTTGTATTTCATCCTTTGAAAAATGCTGTTCATATTCCTTGCCTATTTATTTACTTATGTAAATTATTTATTTATTTATTTTAAAGGGAGAATTACAGAGAGAGAGAAGGTGAGACAGAGAGACAGAGAGACAGAGAATCTTCCATCAGCTGGTTCACTACTCAAATAGTCGCAACAGCTGGGGATGGGCCAGTCTGAAGCCAGGACCCAAGACATTCTTCAAGTTTTGCCACATGGGTTCAGGCGCCCAGTGCATTAGCAGGAAGCTGGATAGGAAGTGGAGTAGCTGAGAGTTGAACAGGTGCCCATAAGGAATGCCAATGATGTGAGCCAGGGCTTTAACCTGCTGTGCCGCAAACCCAGCCCCCTTTGCTCATTTATTAACTGGCTTGTTTATTTTGTTGTTGCTGAATTTCTTGAGCTCTTTATATATTCTTAATATTAATCCTTTATTAGATGCATAGCTTGTGTTCTATTAATTGCTAAGTAATAATCATCCTCCATTGTCCTGAATATGAGATATTTATAGCTAATGTGTAAAGCCATTTGTAGAGATAACACAATGGGTTTTAATTTCCTAACATAAAATTGAAAAACACGAGGGCTCACAATTTAAACTGTTAGCCTAATATTGTCTAGGCTTTATTGCATGCTTGTTTTTGTGTTGCTCACTCCATGAGGCGAAGCATGGATTTACTTAAAGAGAATTAATAAGTCTCTCAGATTCTAGTTGGGAAGCCAGTATCCAGAATAATTTGGTGAGCTAGTTTGTCATGAGATAAAATTCACAATTGCTCAATATTATAGCCAAGAAACTAATTGTATTTTAAAATGCCTGGAATTTATACCCTTAAATGATTTTTATGATCTCCTTAGTTGCTGCCAGAATAAAAGTATTCACAAAGTAGCCAAGCAAATAAAATTGTTGTAATCATATTTATATTTAATGCCATCTCTATGTAGCTTAAAATGGCACCTCTTTTTTTCCCCAAAAGTATCATTTATTTTGAGTTTTTTAAATGTAAATTATTCTAATGGAACTTTAATAATATAACCTCAAGAGCATTGTAATTTCTTTGAATTATTTCACATTAACTATAAAAGGTCTTTAGTTTTTCAGGGTTGAAATTATCTAATGATTAATACTTACATAAACTCTAACTTAAATATGATGTAACAATAATTAGTGCAGCATTTTGTAAAAATTCACTACCAGATCCTTTCAGAGTGAACAAAATTACATGTATAGTTATTTATTCCCAAACTGACCATTTAGTTTCCCAAAATAATTGGGTGGCTATACTGAAAACAATTAATAACAGGTGAAATTTTCATAGAATTACTTAGACTCATCCAAGAGCTTCTCAATTTTTAAAGTGAACAATCGCTGGGATCATGGTAAAATGCAATTTCTGTTCAGATATCCAGTAGGCCTTGAGCATCTACACTTGTTACTAAAGTGTTCAGTTTATGCCAAGTACTGCGTATTGACTGGTCAGTACCTGGTGGATGGCTTTTCTTCTCAGGTTTTCTGATTACAAATTGACATATATTTAGGTGTTAAGTACAAAAACCTGTGTAATTGTCCTGATATTTTCCAAAAGATCAGTGTTTCAACATCATATATAAAATGGGTTCTTTCCTCATTGTTCTCCAGCTATTTTAATGAAAGTTACCTTAGTTATGCCCATTGCTCTAGTCCTCCTTATCTCCATCTCAGGTGGAAGTGTACTCTTCTTCTTTGAGTTGAAAAATAAGTATATATGTACACTATCAGCATTTTCCTTTTAAAATATTTTAGTATTTATAGCTATTCATATAATATAGCAGGAAATGCAATTGGCATTATAATTTAAATTCATAAGTAGGGTACTGTTTTATTTGGTTGATATGAAAATAAGGAGCATCAAGGGAATATAGCTATTTGAAAGTTGAATTTTTCATACAGGCTGATGCATAAAAGCACTAAGCTCCTTTCAAAATATGCTAATTGAATTGAACCTACAAAAATGTTTCAGGAATAAAAAAATAAAAACTCAAGCATGTGATTCCCTTGGGATGTCATTTTACAATCTTATCATACAAAATATTCCAAAAAGTGAATTCATTTTCATAATAAATCTGTATAAAGTATTTATGGGAAAGCACTGAAAACAAGCTACATAAGCACTGCTCTAAATTCTCATCCAGGCAGATAGTACATGTATAGAAAAATTATTAGGGTTATAGAAATGGTATTGTTTTATCAATTATTGCTTGATAATTGGGAAATACATTTTTATATGGTATCCCTTGTTTAAAAAACAAACAAACAAAAAACATCCCATTGAGGACCCATAAATCTATCAATGCTTTTTTTTTTGACAGAGTTAACTGAGGATACTTGAAATGATTTCAGTAAAGTTAATTTTGCCACTTAAAAACAATTACTTGGTTGTTGCCATAATGATTGCTAGAAGAGCATGCACATTTGCCCTGAATATAACTAGGTCAAACAAATGTCACAGATATCCTTGATTTTTAAATCTGTTAAAGGGACCTTTTCACTAATAAGACTCCAATATCAAAACTGTGCTGCTGCAAACCAATGAATTGTAAGGATGACCACCTATGCTTGAAGCAGAGAGTAATCTTTATATTATACACTGTATTTTAAATACAAAATTTTAAATAGGGGGTATGGTGGTATGAGATTAAAAATTAATTGAAGTAATGTATTAATAAGCAAATTATGAAAGGAAAACTGAAATAACATATAATGCTAAAATAAATAAGTACATGTGTAGCTGCCAATTTCTTGTTAAGTGATTCACACTTTTTGATTATTTGCCTAAAATGATTTGATACTTATATAGAAGAATAAAGTAATTAGTTGTCAAGAAACAGCTACTACATCCCCTCAAGTCAAAGACTCCTCACACCTCACTTCTGCAGTTACTTATTGGGTCTTACAGACATTTCAAAATAACACTTGCAGTCATCAATTTGTAATTACCTAAAAAGTAGATAAAATCAAATAGAATTATAAGGAAATTACTATAAATTCATATATATATATATAAAGCATACAAATATAAATAAACATATAATTAAATAAGGCAAATAATTAATCACATATGATTATATGTGGTTAAATTAGATTGTCTGTGATTGGATTGAGATTTAATGTATATGACTGAATATTATTTTCCACATTGAAATATATAAGTAAGTGCCTACAAATAAAAATGCAAAGAGTGACTATACCATAGAAAGATTTTTCTCCTAAGCACTTAAAGAATTTCTAAGTTTCTGATCAGTGTGGATAATTATTAGTGAAAAGAAAAAAGAATATGGAAATAAACATGCCATAGGAAGACGTGAGTACTATATATTGGATGTTTCCTCCCTCAAATTTAAAATCATTTGAAAAGACTTAGTACATTCCACGTTTTATTTTCCCTAACTCTAATCTTGAAACAAGAGGTGAAAGAAAAAAAAAATTAAGTGGGAAGGAGAAGTTTATCCAGGAATTAAAAAAGGTGTGTAACTGGTATAGAAGGAATCTGTTACATCAAGTATTAGCATTGCCTTTCATTAACCATGTCACACTTTATCTCCATCATGCAGTCGGAGATGGAGGGTCCACTTAATAAAATTCTGAAAAAAAAATGAGTTCCTTTACTTGGAAATCAACTGAAAAACATGACAGAGATGTTCTTTTTTTTTTTTTTTAAATATTATTTATTTCTTTGAAAAAGAGAGAGAGAGATCTTCCATCCACTGGTTCACTCCTCAAATGACCAGGCCAGAAGCCAGGAGCCAAATGCTTCTTCTGGGTATCCCTAAGTGCAGGGGCCAACAGATTTGGGCATCCCCTGCTGTTTTCCCAGGTGCGTTAGCAGGGAGATGGATCAGAAGTGGAGCAGCCACAACGTGAACAGGTACCTATATGGGATGCCGGCTCTGAGGATGGCAGTTTAACCCACTGTGCCACAGCACTAGCCCCAAGATATTTGTTCTATAACATCAGTTGCATGACTTTGCAAATGATGGCAGTGCCATTGGCACCTTTCACGATCATTTCACTTTATTTGCATTCTTTTACTTGAGATTCATTTTCTAGTATAAGAGTAGATATCAGGTTTTATGGTTTGAGTGCATGAGTATGTGTCTGTGACATTCTTTTTTGAATAAGTATTATCCTTCATAACTTAATATAAAATGCTATTTCTGTCATGAAAGGCAACTTGTCACTATTTCTTGCTCCATACTTTCACAGAAGACCTTAGTTTAACAAACAGAATAAGGTGATCTAAGATCTTGTCATGTCAAATATGCAACAGCTTATGAAATAACAATTATAAATTAAGAAAGATGACTGTATTGGTCATAGTCCCTAAATCCTGCATTACCTGAATTCCAGCTGCCAGCTCATTAAATTTGCTGTCTGGAGACTAGCAACAAACAGCTAGGGGGAATAAGCTCAGATATTTCCCTGACACTGCCATAGTAGTTGTTCTGAGAGTAGCCACACATTTTCTATGCCTGCAACTCCCGTCAGACAGTTGCAACATGGCTCCGGCTTTTATCCAGGGACTGGTGCTACTTTAGGTGACATCAACTTTTCCCTGTATCTCTCCAGCCTAAAGTGATTGATGGTTTTCAGAAATTGCTCATATCTAGGATGCCTCTCCCTCTTCCACTTGGTCCTCGGCTCCATCTTTATCTTCTGAGCCACATCTTTGAACTGACTTTGTGCAATCTTTTGTTTTCCTGGCTATACCATGAATGAAATAATGAAAGTTCCACTATGTATAGTGTTATACTTGTTTCCATCAACCTGTTTCAAACATTGTATTTCTCATATACTATATAGCTGAAACAAAAATTCTCATATTGAGTGAAAGTTTATGATTTTATCTTAAAAACTCAAAGTTACAAGATTGACAGTAACTGGTGAACAGTCCAAACCACTTGAACATATTACCTGATGGGAGTTCAAACACAGTTTTGGAAATAATCCCTAGGAGATGTGTATACAACATCTAACATATTGTAGTTATGAATAAGCAATCAAGAAACCTGGATCTCTATATGGCTTTATATGCTTATCAGTGAAAGTATAGTGTTTAAAAGTATAGAGTAGGGAGTTTGAATTGCAGGCTTGCAACGTTCTCCTTCTGGTACATTAGGCTGCTTAGCCTGTCTGAACTTTGGTCTTCACAGGAATATAAGAGGAGGGGCTGGCACTGTGGTATAGAAGGTTAAGCCTCTGGCTGCTATGCTGGCATCCGGTATGGGAGCCGGTTTATGTCCTGGCTGCTCCTCTTCCAATCCAGCTCTCTGCTAGAGTTGGGAAATCAGTGGAAAATGGTCCAGGTGCTTGGACCCCTGCACTCATGTGGGAAACTCAAAGGAAGCTTCTGGCTCCTGGCTTTGGATCAGCCCAGCTCAGGCCACTACAGCCATTTTGGGAGTGAACCAGTGGATGGAATAAATTTCTGTCTTTCCCTCTCTCTGTAACTCTACTTCTCAAATAAATAAATAAAATCTTTAAAAAAAGAATATAAGAGGAATAATCTTCATCACTCCCCATGTAAATGGTGTTTTGTAGTATTTTGTTAATTAGATTTTGTTAACCTAACTTTTATTAATTTACTACCAAAGAACTCATTACAGATACTTCAAGCCATCCTCAGAGATAACAAAATTTCAAGTAAATATAATCTGAATTTATGACATCCCAAATGTCATTTGAATTTCTGATTTTGAAAAACAATGGAGATTCAAATAAAATTTTCCTGATGAGAGTGTTTTCTGTAAAGATAATAATAAATCTGAGAAAGTCAATTTCAAGTAATTTTAGGATAGGAAAATCTTCCAGAAAGAAGTGAGTAAAGAGAAAGATCAGTCTAAGTATTATGTTCCTGATTCATCTTCCTCTCTGGTGATTTAGATGATGTTGAAACCTTCAAAGAAGAAGTTGAAGCATAAAAGACTCTGGAATTTGTGGTAACTTGTAATCCACCTTTGAAATTTAAAGCTATAAATTAAAGGCAATAAGAACAATAAATTACCTGTTCTTTCTGGCAATCTGACAGTTGGTGGACTTTAAAGGACAAAGACTGACAAAAGCCCAAATCTGTCCAACCTTGGAAATTATATAGCTCAATTAAACAGCTATCACAGCATTCCCTTTTGAACTAAGACATCAGTTTCTGAGGATAGAGGTAGCTGTAGTTAAAGAAGTTATTTACTGGGGTGGAAAGTTGTAAATACATGAGATTTTTGGAAAGAAAATGAAAAATAAGGAATGAAATAGAGCTCTTGCCTCAGAACTTTTAGTAAAATGTGGCAGTGAGCTCTCTCTCAAGGAAATTCCTTTGCTTCCCCCACTCTGACCCCCCTCCTTTCATAGAGGATGTTCTAATCCATTCATTAAATGTCTGATATTCCTGAAAAGTCCTCAATTACTTTTCATCCCTTTATATATACTTTCTTTTAAATAATACTGCTTTCATTCATCTTAAATGTGAATTTAAGCATTGCTTTAATCCCAGTTATAGAATGGCAGCAGGGACAAGGCCAGAAAGCTACAGTGATAAAAAGTACAGCATCAAAAGTGTTAAACCTCAGTGTTCAGCAATAAATCATAAGTGTGAAATATCCTCATCAAACTATGTCTTCTGTGTCCAAATGCTTTATATTCAGTTAAATGCTAGAGTTTATGTCTTAGCTAATAACACGAGGTAATTGAGGGTTTTTTCCCCCAAGGGAAGGAGCATGATATAAACAGAGTAATACTGAAACTTTTAAATATGTAGAAAATTATGTTGGTAAGCATGTATCCAAATTCTAGGGTACATTTTGGAAGATGATGTTTATAAAAAATCCTCTAAGACTAAGTCATAAAGGTCATTGTGACAGCAATATTAATTTGATCATAAAATGAAAAAAAATGTTTGAGTAAGACAGCTATTTTTCTTTCATGAGAGAAAACTGAACATTTGATGTGCTCATCAAAATTCAGAGGTGAAGTATTTCATTATTTTTGACAACTAATATTTAAAGCTTTCTGTTTTATATTTATCTGTGCATTTTAACAAACTCTGTATGCAGATTCAAATATAATGTTTCAGACAGGTAAAAAAGTGATCTCTAAAATGGTATATGACTGAATAATTACAAATAAAGAGCCACATTTGAAAATGCAAAGGCCTTTCTTCACTATGTAGAAACTTGTTTCTGACTATATACAATGAAAGGAGGATAATTCTCTAGGTGATTTCTAAAACTTATGTGAAACTTTACAATTACAAAACACCGCCTGTGTGTTACCATCTTCCATTCTCACAAATATTTACATAGTAGAAAATACAGGCATTCTGCATTCCTATTTCAGATATTGGAAGTCTGACTCAGGAGGATCCTGTAAGCCATATGGTAGTGAATAGCAAAGATGAAAAAGACCCTAACTCCTCTGAAATCTGAGTGGACTGAGAAGGTGAATGAGAGTTGAGAAGACTGAAGACAGATATAGATAGAAAGGGAAAAGGCAGGGTGGTGATTTGAGAAGAAATAATAGAAAACATGACATGTTTTAGGTTTCTGAGAAAATGCAGTGAAAATGAATTTGCTAATGGGCAAATCGCAAACATGGTTTAAGGATGCTGTAATGGTGGCCTGCTGTTTGGGGACATGGATGCTCTCTGTATAAGCAAACAAGTAGGAAGAAAAAGATAAATTTAGAAATTCTCAAGAAATATTGCTTTGGTTAACTATGTGTTAAATGCAACAAGACCAGAAATTGTCAGAATTATTAGGATTTGATGGGTGGGCAAAACTAATCGTGTATTGAATATTTTCAGTTTGCAGGAAATCAAGATGAACTCAAGATTGTTCTAGTTAGTGTAGTTAGATTGGAAAGAAAGACACATGAGAAAGTAAAGGGAATGTGATGGGGAACAAAGCTCAATATCTAGGGAGCAAGATTTGGTTTCAAGGTCTGGTTAGCACTAGGCATCTCTTGAGTCTCTGTCTTCCTGTTAAATCTCTCTATATCACATTCACTTCCCAATGAGAGGATATTGTTAGCAATGCTCATTGCTGTGTAGTAATAGAATTGTCTTGTTAGCATTAAATCACAATGTACAGCACATTAAGGACAGAGATCCTACATGATATTTTTTAAAAATTGATTAATTTTCTATGCAATTTCCAATTTAAAACCAAGTTTTTTTTTTCATTTTCAATTATCTTTATATACAGAAGATCGATTCATATATACTAAGTAAGGATTTCATCAGTTTGCACCCACACAGAAACACAAGGTGTAAAAATACTGTTTCAGTACTAGTTACAGCATTACTTCACATTGGACAACACATTAAAGACAGATCCCACATGAGACGTAAGTACACAGTGACTCCTGTTGTTGACTTAACAATTTGACACACTTGTTTATGGCGTCAGCAGTCTCCCTAGCCTCTTGTCATGAGTTGCCAAGGCTATGGAAGCCTTTAGGGTTCACCGACTTCGATCTTATTCCGACAGGAATCTTGGTGTGAATGGAAGGGGAGAGGGAGTGGGAAAGGGAAGGGTTGCAGGTGGGAGGGAAGTTATGGGGGGGGGGAGCCATTGTAATCCATAAGCTGTACTTTGGAAATTTATGTTCATTAAATAAAAGTTTTTTAAAAAGATCACACTGTACACCATAAAAAAATTGTTTTGTTAGGCCATTTCAATGAGGTGTTAGAAAAAATGATATTTGGGCTTGGTATCTGCTACTATTGCCTTTATCTTATGAGGCTGGGGTTAGAAATCAGAAGAGATTCTGTATAAATCATGATCCTATATTGCTCCCCTGAATAAGTAACTGTTACCATGGTTTCCCCAGGTGAAAAATAGGGAATTGGCAGTGAAGTTGAGGTGCTTAGGTTTTGCTTAGTGCTGGGGAGTTACTTGAGCAGACAAAGGACATAAAAATGAAGCTGGAACCTGGAACTCAGATTCCAGCAAGAAGTTTCCCCTCAAGATTTAAAGTTGCTCCCTCAGCTGCTAGCAGCTAGCAGAGACTTTTTTTCTTTTTATCTAGAAGAAATTGCGTGATGTTTTCTCAAACTGAGAAAATCATTCAACTTGTCAGTGAGGTTGGAAAGACAAGCTCTTTGATATGCAGCAGCAGCTTGCAACAGTCCCTCTCTTCTTAGCTGTCAGGGTGGGAGGCAACATTTCAACATGTATCATCACAGAAGATATTTTGGGACACTTTAGAAGCCTAAGACAAAAGTGCTCCCAAGGCCAAAGACAATATTAGAATTTGAAATCTCTGGGCAATGAAAGGGCGTAGAAAGCAATGGACATATTTTGCTTGCCCATCGCAAGAGTGTGAATGACAATATACACATCAGTTAGCCTGGCAGTGTAGTAGAGAGCAAGTACTTTCAACAGATTTGATCTCAAATGCCAGTTTAAATCAAATGGCAGTGACTGCCTAGAAGTCTTCCTTGGAAAAGGTGTCAACACAATTGCTGTGGAAAGGGCATTGTGACACAGCAGCATAATGATTGTCCCACCCACCAAATAAGAATCTATGTTTATCTTTTACTTAGCACCATTTTTACCAATTTAACTATTTTTAAGTATAAAACCTGGGGTGTTGCATATATGTTCAGTGTTGGGCAATCAACCTCTAGAACATTTTCATCTTGCCAAAATGAAACTCTCTATGAATTAAACAACTGCAACAGATAGGAAACTTGGAAACATTGTGCTAAGTGAAAGAATCCAGATACAAAAAGCCAATTGCTGTATGATTCCACTTAAATGAAAATTTGTATTTTTAAAAGATCCTCAAGTGATTCGTTTAAATGCTACAGCACTAATTTAAGCCATATCTGGACTCAGCAGGCATGAGCATCGTAAAAGGTTAGTAGCACAATTACTAGATATATTTTACCAAGTGGAGTGGAAAGAACATGGATTTTGAGTTCAAGAGTAGCTGTTTTAAAATCCTGGTTCTACTGCTTACTAGCCAATTATATGATTGGAATTTTTTAAGCTATTAAGCCCCATCTTAAAAAGTATGTAACATGATCATAATAAAAGCTGATTATGGATTATTTTTGATGGGTAAAGGACCTAAACAGTGAGAATTGACTGTTTGAGCACTGTAAGTGCATTTAGTGAGTAATTTATCATTATTATCATCTGTGTCAAAACACTGCTACCATTGTTTTTAAAATGTATTCTGCACAATAGCAAGATAACAAGATCTAGAAATCTACAGAATCTTGACCTGTTAGTGAGAATAAATTCAAGAAAGTATACAAAACATGATGTAAGGTCACAGACATTATGAAAAGCCAAACATTGCACAGTTTCCAATAACCTTGAAAGCCATCTCTATAAAAGGCCAAACATTCAGCACCTTACCAGTTACACAATTTGCCTCTTTTCTGACTACAGAAAAAAAAAAAAAAAAGAACAACCAACTCAGAGCTATTTCAATTATCCCAAGTTTTTCATCTTTAATTATCAAGACATTTTAAATAGCACATTTCTTCCAATGAAGAATGAATGGAATAATCCTAACCATCCATTCCTGGAAACAAAAAAAATCAATAACCATTGAACATTAAATAGACATACCTCAAGCTAAAATAGCAGTTCAATTCCCCTTACAACCATTGTGATGACACACACCTACAATGTTCATTATTTTTTTTTTTAAATTTTACAATCACAAGCGTGATGCTGGAGAATCCTTTACCAAAATTTTCTTTAATCTAGTTTTTGCACATAGCATCTTGCTTAGTCTTTATGTCATTTACATATAAATCATTCTGAGCAGCTTAGATTCAGTTGATTATAGGCCTCAAAATTTTTTAACTAGATCACAACTTTTTTTTTCCAGCAAGATTGCTATCTGAAGATGAAAACCCCAAGGTCTATTTAATATTTTACAGATACACTGTTTTCCAAATTCTTTGACAGCTCTCTCTGCTTTGTATTCTAGAAAATGACTTTTAGAGTCACTGGAAAGTTGTTCTCCAGTTCTACCAGGCTTCCCGGACATCAGGATTTTCTCTCTCTACCCTAGTGCTCTATCTTAAGGCTTTAGAAGACTACTGCAGAGAATTCACTGAAAACCCAGGATGCCTGGCAGAAAATATCTTACATGTCCTGCTTCATGTTCATCTATTTAGGGCTGTTGCAATGAACATAGCTAAGGCCCAAAGGTCCTTGGAAAAATTCTTTCAACTCATGGATGTGGCTTCAGCTTTTGCATGTTCTCATGTGCTCAATAAAGGCTCATGAGAAAGTGTTAGGAATGGCTGTTTACTATGAAGGTTTCTGGACATTTTAATCTGCATTCCCTGTGTGAACATTTTACATTTTTAAAATTTTTGTTAGTTTGTGCTTACCCAGGTCTACTCTGAAATTCTTCTTTCTCCTGCTTTTCTGCCAAGGATTAAAGCCTTTATTATTAATTTATTTCTATGAACCGGTAACTTTTATAGTTTGTTCATATTTGTAGGATGGAAGTAAAGGTCTTGGGCTTTCTGTACCCTAACCAGAAGTCTAAGGCTTTTCTTTGAATGCTTAAGATAGTGGTAGACTATGTTACAAAGTAAAGAGCTTTCCTATAGAAGGTAGCCTCTAATTTCTCTTGCTTTTTGCCTATTTTAGATAAGTATATCTTCTCTAGCATGTGAAATAACTCAATTTAGTTTTGAAATTGTCCTTTATCACAAAAGGGTTTGTCAATCTCTTCAATTTTACAAATAGATCAGAAGATAAAAGTAGAGTATCAGAAGAATCAGAAAGTGAAAAAGATAGTTCAGAAAATGAGTAAGACTAGAAGAAATTTCTTGTGACAAATTGTAGGTTAATTAGATTTGCAAGAATGCAGTTACTTTTAGTTTCCAGAGTCTCACTATGCTGTTTTTTGCTTGACATTGAAGAAGAGAATAGAAATGGGAGAAAAAATAATATTATTTTAATGAGATGTTTTAGACACTTTATTCCTTAGCCAGGTCTTATTTTTCAAGATTATTGGAAGTTTAAAGGTTGCTATAACCCTTAGAGCTTGTAACTAAAGGAATAAAACAAACAAGATTATATAGTTAATATGTTTACAGAAAATATGGTTTTACCTAAAAAGGTTTTCAAAGTTTCTTAGAATAAAATCATACTATAAATTTCTATTATTAAATAAATATTACAGTTATAAATATTTCAGGAACATTGCATAAATGTTCACCTCATTATTTGGAAAGTATTGATTATTGAACAAAATTCCAGTATATTTTATAACCCTAGGAGCAAAATAACATCTCTCTAAAAAAGGAATGGAAAAATAAAGATTTTTTTGAATTAAGATATATGAACATACATTTCTATTTTCCCTCAGATCAAGAATTTCCCAAATATTTGATTTTTATACTCTTAAATTATAAAGATCTGAACCAATGAATTTGGTTAAAATTTTTAAAATTAACAGTATATTTGTTTTATTTTTAACTTTCAATTATTTATAGTAAAGCAGTCACTGTACTAAAAGTCATTGCACTGAAAGCACTGTTTTATTTATGACTTCAAGAAAATAAATACTGAACGTCAACTAAGTTTGAACATGAGCAGCTTACGGAAATGATAGGATGTTGAGGGTGTATACTTCCTGTATCTCCCTTATGAGTGCAAATATCCATGAACAAATTTCAAGTGGCCAGCTGCTATTTTTTTTTTAAATATTTATTTATTTACTTGAAAGTCAAAGTTACACAGAGAGAGAAGGAGAGGCAGAGAGAGAGAAAGAGGTCTTCCATCTGCTGGTTCACTCCCTAAATGGCCTCAATAGCCGGAGATGCACTTATCCGAAGCCAGGAGCCAGGAGCTGCCTCCAGGTCTCCCATGCAGGTGCAGGGGCCTAAAGACTTGGGCCAACTTCTACTGCTTTCCCAGGCCACAGCAGAGAGCCGATTTGGAAGTGGAGCAGCCGGGACTCGAACCAGTGCTCATATGGGATGCTGGCACTGCAAGCGGTGGCTTTACCTGCTATGCCATAATGCCAGCTCCTGGTCAGCCAATGCTGATCTGGCTCTATTATCACAGAATCTTCCCCCAGCATTACATTCAAAGAGTCCTTCTCAATTCTCTTTTAAATATTTATTTATTTGTTTATTTATTTTCATTTTATTTGAAAGAGAGATACAGAGACAGAGGTAGAGAGACAAAGAGATGGTTTCCATCCACTGGTTCACTACCAAAATACATATAACAACCAGGACTTTGCCAGGCCAAAGCCAAAAGCCCAGAGCTCCATCTGTTTCTCCACATATGTGGCAGGAGCTCAAGTGTTTGGACCATTATCTACTGCTCCCAAAGTATGCTTTAGCAGGAAGGTGGTTGGAAGCATAACAGCTGGGCCTATTTGAATAAATTTGAACAAAACTGTAAAGCACTCGCTTCTGATGTGGGATATGGGTGACTTAAGCTGTGACTTAACCCGTGCACCAAAATGCCTGCCTTATCCTTCTCGATGCTTTCTTCTAGAATTTATTTCTCCATCTTACTCATCTATTTCAAAAATTTTTAAATGATACTTTATGTATTTGTCTTGGCACAATATACAGCTCTGCAAACTGTTTGAAGTTTATAAGCTCCTTGACAGTTATACTCTATTATTCCTTCATCATAACTTTAACTAAAACTCATAAAGCAATGATAATGTATCAAGCATTTCTTTATAATCATTTGTTTAATCATTACACCACAGTATTACATATATCCTATAAATATCCTCATGATAAAAGTATCATTAATTTTTATATTCTTATAGTACCTTCACATAGTAGATGACCATTAAATATTGAATTAGATGTAATCATTTATATACTGAACAAACACACATTTAATGTCAACCTTCTTGGAAATCCATTAGATTGGGTATATCACCAAGTTGATTAATCTGGTTGTTACTTTCACAATCAAGTATGGGATAATGCATATGTGATGATCACTTATTCTAGAGGTGGGGATGAATCAGGGCATGGGCAAGAATGGAAATTATGCACAAATTGGTATTTGATAATATATAGGCATTCCATAGACTGCTAAGAGAAATTCTAGCGTTCTATGTAGAGGAGAGTGAAGAGTTGTGATATACTTGGATCACAACAAAGTTTGGGGTGGTCAAACCATGGAGTGAAGTATATAAATAAAATAAAAAGAGGAAGATGTTCCAAACTTGTTGACTGCTGCCTTTGCTATATAAGGTGATTAAAATTTAACCTTAATGCAATCAAAGCCAAGATTAACAAATGGGATTACATCAAATTGAGGAACTTCTGTATTACAAAAGAATATCACTCAGGAAAGTGAAGCAGCAACCCACAGAATGGGAGAAATTATTTGCATAATATGCAACCAATTAAGGATTAATGACCAGAATATATAAAGATATCAAGAAACTCCACAACAATAAAATAAAAAACCCAGTTAAGAAATGGGCAAAGGACTTAGATATTTTTCAAAAGAGGAGATACAAATGACCAACAGACACATGAAAAAACGTTCAGGATCACTAGCCATCAGGGATATGCAAATCAAACCACAATTAGATTTTACTTCATCCCAGTTAGAATGGCTTTCATACAGAAATTAGCAAACAACAAATGCTGGTGAGGATGTGGGGGGAAACGTACCCTAATCCACGGATGGTGGGAATGCAAACTGGTAAAGCCACTATGAAAGACAGTATGGAGACATCTTAGAAATCTGAATGTAGACCTACCATATGACCCAACCATCCCACTCCTGGGAACAAACCCAAGGGAAATGAAATCAGTAAATAAAAGAGGAAGAAATAAAACTATCTCTATTTGCAGATAACATGATTCTATACATAAGAGAATAAAAGACTCCACTAGGTTAGGGACCTGTGTCTACATACAGTGAGGGAACTTCTGTGATCTTCACTCCCACAGCATACAACAGGGTCCCATGGAGTACATATGATTTATCAAATTAGGGAATTTTTAAAAAACTATTTCTCATTTATGTGTCCCTCAGTATGTGGCAGATGTTCATTTGGTGTGAATTCTCATTACCTTCATAAATGAACTTGAAATTAAGAGAAAAATTTTTTTCTCTTAAATCTTAAAAAGAAAAAAGTTTTGAAAAACATCCATTGAATGAAAAGGATTGCATGCTGTTTTTGAATGGTTTAGAAGTGCTTTTTATTCATTGGCTAGTATTTCTTTTTTACAACTTGTATCAAAACATATTATCTTTGTTTTTCTCACATGGGAAAAACAAGTTGGTAATAGTGGTTTGTTTTTATTAATTAAAATTGTTTTGCTATCAGGTGATTTATTTAACAATGTTACTTACATTTCTAAATTATATCATGTTTTAGTTAATTCTGAAATCATTGAATTGCTTTTAATTGCTCACATCATGAATACTTTTTAAATGTTCTACATAAATTTGCATCTCTTTTTCTTACAGCTTTTTCTGTTTATATATTCTAAACTTGGAAAGGTAGAATCAGTCAATATTAGAAGTGTCACTGGAGAATTTATTTAATTTTTCATATATTATGTTTAATCCTAGCTACTAAAATGTGTGGGCCTTAAAAGTTTTTTTTTTACCTTAAATTAACTTTATACTCAAAAGTTTCAATTTTCATAAAGTAGAGGAGATAGGTTATTGTGCTTGCTTTTTTAAAACATTTTTCTTCATTCTGAAATGATGCAGATTTAGGTATGTTAATCAAGTGAACAAGATGCTATATATATGCATATATATATACACAACATGAAGAGAAGCTGTACAAATCACAGTATAAAAATTATGAAGTTTGGAAACTGTAAAATGTACTATATTTATATATAATTCTAATTCAAAAAGTTGCCATAAAGACTGAATTGGAAGCTTCATGGCTGCATGAAAGTTCCTGAATCTTCAATGTGTATGATGGGCTGAACTTTGCTTGAATATTAAAGTCTGCCAATTTCTATGAAACTAAAAAAATAGACTCCACTAAATGACTATTGGAATTCATAAGAGAATTTTGTAAAGTTGTAGGATAGAAAATTAACATAAAAAATCAATAGCCTTTGTGTACACATAAAATGCCATGGCTGAGAAAGATCTTGTGTGATCAGTCCTGTTCATGATAGCTACAAAAGAGTTTAGGTACTTTGAATAAATTTTACCAAGAAGGTGAAATATCTCTATTATGAAAAATTATGAAACATTTATGAAAGAAATAGAAGACACAAAGATGGAATAGTCTTCCATGTTCTTGGATGGGAAGAATTAATATCATCAAAATATTAATATTACAAAAAATGTGCACATTCAATGTGATCCTAATCAAAATATCAATGACATTCTTCTCAGATCTATAAAAATGATGCTATAATTCATATGCAAACACAAAAAATGCCAAATAGCTAAAACAATCTTAACAGCACCAACACAGCCTGAGGCATCAGACATACTACAGGGCAGTTATTATCAAAACAGCCTGGTACTGGCACAAAAAAAGATAGACATTCAGACCAAGCAGATTAGAAACCCCAGAAAATATTCCATGCATTTACAACAAAACTTTCACCAAGTAGGTAAAATCAATCCCTGGAGAAACAAATGAACAAATGGTACTGGGAAAATTGGATTTCCATGTGCAGAATTATGAAACAGGATCTATACCTTACAACTTATACAAAAATCAAATGAATCCAATGTCTTAATCTAAGACCTGATACCATAAAATTACCAGAGGAGAACACTGGGAAAACTGCAAGCCATAGGGAATAGACAAAGACTTCTTGGAAAAGACCCCAGAATCACAGGCAATCAAAACAAAAAGACAAATGGAATTACATCAATCTTAAAAGCTTCTGAACTGTAAAGGAAACACAGAAAAGTGAAGAGGTAACCTACAGAATGGAAGTAAATATTTGCAATCTATGCTACTGATGAAGGATTAACAAAGAGCTAAAGAAAATAAGCAATAACAAAAGAAACAATCCATTTAAGAAATGGGCAAGGGATGTGAACAGGCATTTTTCAAAAGATGAAATTCAAATGACCTATGGGCATAAGAAAATGTGCTCAGGATCACTAGCCATCAGGGTAATGCAAATCAAAAACACAATGTGGTTTCACCTCACCACAACTAGAATGGCTTTCATACAGAAATGACAAAACAGTTAATATAGTTGAGGGTGTGGGGAAAAAAGTATCCTAATCCACTGTTGGTGGGAATGTGAACTAGTACAACCATTGTTGAAGACAATATAGAGATTCCTCAGAAATCTCAAAAATACATCTACCATATGACCTAGCCATCCCCCTCCTGAGTATTTACCAAAATGAAATAAAATCAGTGTATGAAAAGGGTTATTTATACCCCCATATTTATTATAGTTCAATTCACAAAGCTAAGATATGGAATCAACCTAGATTCCAAAAAATGAAATCCTGTCTTTTGCTACAAAATGGATACAAGTGGAAACCATAATACTCAGTTAAATAAGCCAATCCCAAAAAGATAAATATGACTGATCTGTAGTAACTCTTAAAGCACCAAAAATGTAATACATATAAGTGAAGTTGACATTTTTAGAATTATTGATCATGGCCCTTGTCTCTACTGTTGAGGAACATTGTTTTTTTTCTTCATGCTATTTGTTTAATTCTTTACATAATTTAGGGTTAAGCTTATGGCCATAAATAAACTGAAAGTATGTATGTCATCGTAAAAATTAAAAGAAAGAATTAGAAAGGAAAGAGGAGTAAGGGTAGGTGCATGGGAGGATCGGTATTGTGGGAAATATCACTATGCTTATCAATCTCTATTTATGAAATTTCTTTAGCTTATAATAAATATAAAATAGGTAAAAATAATTATTTGTGTTGCTACTGCAGACAAAGAATTTGTGGTAGCACTCCATGGGTCAAGACATTCACTTGGGTTATAGGTAAGCTCTGAAAACCAATCAGATAGGGCTGGTGCTGCGGCATAGCGTGTAAAACCACCAACTGCAGTGCTGGAATCCTATATGGGCGCCGGTTTGAGATTGGGCTGCTCCACTTCCGATCCAGCTCTCTGCTATGGCCTGGGAAAGCAGTAGAAGATGGCCCTAGTTCTTGGGACCCTGCACCCACGTGGGAGACCTGAAAGAAGCTCCTGGCTCCTGGCGTCAGATCAGCACAGCTCCAGCCCTTGCAGCCAACTGGGGAGGGAACCAGCAGATGGAAGTCCTCTCTCTCTCTCTGCCTCTCCTCAATAACTCCCATGGTTGTTTAAATTCTTGAAACTAAGATGTTTCCTAACCTGGACACATAGATTGATTTTTTTTTCCTAACCAAATCCCAACTGATATATCAATGTTCCAGGAGATTTAAATTCCAAGAGATGATATAAAACCAAATAATTTTATATATGCTATAGAAAATTTCATAGCTCCTGGAGCAAAATTAAATGTTTCATTGAACAAGTAAAAATTTCAGAGTAAAATTTTTAAATATGGGGCTAATTATTATCTCCTAACTGAATCTGCACATTCATTCCCCCTATTCACTTGTATGAAATAGGCAGACTTTGCTTATCATTTGCAACTAACAGAGTTATCCTGCAGTAAGTTTATCCTCCACAGCGTCTTAATTCATTAATATTTGTATTGAGTTTCAGTATTTTAATCATTACTCAAACTCTACTGAAAATCAAGCCCTCCCTATCCACAGCTCACACTCCTTTGCAGAAGAAATATATGATGGGAAAAGGATGCTTATAGTTTCCCATCAGCAGTTCTCCCTGGCCAGCTGGCTGCCTCTACTCGGGCTGGCAGATTCTCTTTGTTGGGAACCTACCAACTCTAGAAGTTTATTTCCTAGCCAGGATCTAGGAGAGCCCAGATATGTTCTTTCTCTCTGTTTCTTGAGTTCCATTATGGATTCAGAGGAAACACACAACATTGAACCACATTTGCATTTGGAGTAGAGTTTCTATATGAATTCAACACTTTTTTTTCATTTTGCTATTTGACAATAGTTTTAGTTCCTGTCTCTTACCTTTTAGAATTCCGGATGGGTGCTAAATAGCCATTCTCCCTCTTTAAAACCTGGAGCACATCATGCTGAGTGAAATAAGCCAGTCCCAGAGGGACAAATATCATATGTTCTCCCTGATTGGTGACAACTAACCAAGCACCAAAAAGGAAACCTGT
The DNA here is from genome assembly GCF_033115175.1 of Lepus europaeus. Classification (NCBI taxonomy): domain Eukaryota; kingdom Metazoa; phylum Chordata; class Mammalia; order Lagomorpha; family Leporidae; genus Lepus; species Lepus europaeus. Next base: position 61,815,632 of record NC_084829.1, on the reverse strand, counting down.
TGAAATGAAATGGACATTATGAGAAGGAGTGACTAGATTGGCCCTTGTCCTGACTGTTGATATACAACTTAATACTTTATCACTTTTAGTATTTTTTTTGTTCTACTTAATACTATTGGTTGAACTCTGTAATTAACACACAATGGTTCTTAGGTGTTGAAACTTAACTGAATAAATTATTAAATATATAAACTAAATAAATTATTAAATATAAGAGTGGGAATAAGAGAGGGAGGAGATGTACAATTTGGAACATGCTCATGCTGACTTGCCCCAAATGGTAGAGTTAGAAATGTGCCAGGGGATTCCAATTCAGTCCCGTCAAGGTGGCATGTACCAATGCCATCTCACTAGTCCAAGTGATCAATTTCAGTTCACAATTGATCATAATGGTAGGACTAAGAGTCAAAGGGATCACATAAACAAGACTAGTGCCTGTTAATAGTAACTGATAGAATCAAAAAGGGAGAGAACAATCCAACATGGGAAGTGGGATACACAGCAGACTCATAGAATGGCAGATGTCCTAAACAGCACTCTGGCTTCAGAATAAGCCCTTAAGGCATTCGGATCTGGCTGAAGAGCCCATGAGAGTATTTTAGGCATGGAAAGCCAAGACACTGTGGCAAAAAAAAAAAAAAAAAAAAAAAACAACAACAAAAAAAAAACAAACCAAAAACAACCTAAATGAAAGATCTCTGTGAGTGAGATCCCAGTGGAAAGAACAGGTCATCAAAGAAGGAGGTACCTTTCTCTGAAGGTAGGAGAGAACTTCCACTTTGACTATGACCTTGTCTATATAAGATCAGAGTTGGCAAACTCAAAAGTTTTCCATAGCCTTGGCAACTCATGACAAGAGCCTGGGGAAATTATTGATGCCATAAACAAGAGTGTCAATTTGTTAAGTCAACAACAGGAGTTACTGTGCACTTACTCCTCATGTAGGATCTCTGTCCTTAATGTGTTGTTCAATGTGAATTAATGCTATAGCTAGTACTCAAACAGTATTTTACACTTTATGTTCTGTGTGGGTGCAAACTGTTGAAATCTTTACTTAATATATACTAAATTGATCTTCTGTATATAAAGAGAATTGAAAATGAATCTTGATGTGAATGGAATGGGAGAGGGAGCGGGAGTTGGGAGGGTTGCGGGCAGGAGGGAAGTTATGGGGTGGAAAAAGCCATTGTAATCCATAAGCTGTACTTTGGAAATTTATATTTGCTAAATAAAAGTTAAAAAAAGCAACCTACAACAAATAGAAAACTGTTCTAATTGGATCCCTCTCCCATTTGGGTTTGAGGTGGCGTATTAGTCCATTTTATATTATGATAACAAAATATCTGAGGCTCAATAACTTACAAAAAAGGGGACTTACTTTGCACACATTTTTGAATGTTGAAGAGAATGATGCTGGCATCTTCTCAGTTCTGATAAGGATTTCAAGGTTCGTAGGAGCACAATGGCATGTGTGTGTGTGTAGGAGAGAGATTCAGGGGAAGTTTGAGGCTCCCTTATGTCAAACGCGTGCTCAGTCATCAGGGACATGGAGGCATGTGGGAGTGGGAACTGAAAGAACACGCGTAGAGCTGTAGGCAGATGGGCCATTCTTTATTCAGGCAGCAGCAGCAACAGCAGCATAGGTCACCAGAAAACAGCAGCAGCAGCCCACAAGGGCTGGCTCCTTTTATCCAGGGTTACACAATGCCAAGAAGTTACCCAGCAGAATATGTATCCGCCCTACGGGGCTTGCTGTCCATCAGAAAGTGTATCTATTACTAGGACCTACCAAGATATCATGGAGGCATAGATAAGAAGGCATAGCAGCATGCAATCTTAACATTATTAATCAACCTATTTATCTAGATTTCCATTTAGTTCCAACACCTTGTAACAACCCATTCTCACACAAACTAATCCAGACTCATAATATTTGCTTTGATTCCTTCTAATGGTGGTGCCCCCATACCCTTTTACCTAAAACAAGATCCCCTTTATAAAGATTTGACCGCCTTCGCACCACCACTCTGGAAATCCATCCTCCAGATTGAGAGACTTGCCCAAAAACCTCGGATCTTCAGTCATTTCTTCTCTAATGAAGCTACCAGTACTACTCATGCCAAGCCTTCCCTAGGTGGATTTGGGAACCCATAATTCCTCCCAGGTGCTACTCATCTGATCCTTACTACTCCTCTGGGGGCTGAATTACTCTTCTCTCAGCTGCTGGAGGTGACAGCTTTCTCCTTATCCTTGTGCTGTTACTGCTATCCTCCACCCATATACCTACCAGGCATCACAGATTCTACTGAAAGTACCATTCCTAAATGTTCTGCATTCAGAACTTAATAGATAAAGTACATGTGTTTTTCTTCTCTTGCACATCCTGGTTGTAGATCCTTCTAACTGAAATATATTCCTATCCCTTTATTTTTGAGTGGTTTTAGGTTACATTTAAAAGTAATTATTACCTAAGACTATTTTTAAGGATTTCATTTTTTTGATGGCAATATAATAAGTCATTGTATATTTATACCCCATTTTCTAAATCCATTCATGTGTCAATGGACACCTACATTGATTCTATACCTTGTTTATTTTGAATAGTGCTGCAATGAACATGGGAGTAGGTAACTCATATACTGATTTCTTTTTAAAATCTTAACATTTGTATCAAAATGGGTGGAACTGGAGATTATTGTGTTAGGTTAGATAAGCCAGAAACAGAAAGGCAGATTGGGCATGCTGTCTCACTCATTTGTGAAAATTAGGAAAGTGTGTGCAAATTTTATACATATTTATATATAAATCAGAATTTAAAGCAATTAGTAAAAGTTGGAATGGGTTGGGGAAGGGATTGGGTGTAGATTAGATAATGAGTATTAAAACCCAGTAGGTTGAATGTAGAAGGTTCTGGTGTTTTGCAGGTGCAGTGGGATGATATGGTAATGCATAACATTGTTATGTAATATAACCAAGGATGTGGTAAACTCCAAACACAGACAAGACAAGGAAATGGAAAGGATGGTTGGCTTAAGTTATGTATATGTGTTGAAAACTTGCATTGCACCTCCTAAAAATGTGCAAGTATTACATGCGAACCCAAAATTCAAAAATAAATTTTCAAAAATATTATTTTTTTCTTTTTTTTTCTTTCTTTCTTTCTTTTTTTTTTTTTTTTTTTTTTTTTGACAGGCAGAGTGGACAGTGAGAGAGAGACAGAGAGAAAGGTCTTCCTTTTGCCGTTGGTTCACCCTCCAATGGCCGCCGCGGTAGGTGCGCTGTGGCCGGCGAAAAATATTATTTTAATGATAAAGTCTACTTATTAACAATCGTAACAGAAAAGAGGAAAAACAGGTCTTCAAAAGTACAGACGCATATTACACATTTTAAACCACAGAGTGAAATCAAACATTGAGAGAGACTCAGAATATTCATGAGAAAGTAGAAAATGTTAAGAAAAATCCCTTGGGATCCAGACATGGATCATCTGTTGGAGACTAGCTGATGGATGGAAGGGTGGGGAAGCAGTCTGCACTGGTCTGAGGGTGTTATTACAGGGAAAATATCTTGTTTTCACACAGGAAAATCAGTTGACACTATTTCTTAGAGCTACAGAGTGAACGAGGGGAAGATTTGATAATTCCTTAAGGGATTTGATACCTTGTTATGGTGACAGGGCCAGAGATTTGGTTCTGCATTCTGCTTTCCTGTCCAGGTGAGATATTGTCAATAGCATGTAAAAGTTTGAAATGATGTCAGACTTTTAGGACACTTTTGTCTTTGTTGATGAGTTGAGTGAATTTCAAAGGAAAAGTAAGTAACCTATTGAAAGCATGTGAATGAAACACTGGCAGTGTCACCTGTAATACAGGCATGGTATAATTGTATTTGATTCCTTGTTGCAGCATAAAGAGATATTTACAATATAATTAGTAGTACAAATTATAGGTACTTTTTTTGGAAAGCATTGAGGAGCTAATAAATGTGTACCTTTCTGCAATTTGAAAAACACATCTACTATTATTTACTAGTGAGTCATCCCTTTCACAGCTTTCTATTCTTTAAGCCATATGCGCTCAAAAATGAGAATTAACCAGAAGGTTTCCTGTGTCCTACTGAACTATGTAGATCCGTTGTTTCGGACAGATTGCTTTCCTTGCACGTTGCCTTATAAAATGCAGACACCCCTCATGCTGTCTACCCTGTGCTGAGTCTTTCATCTTGATTCTTGGAGCCCCTTAGTTATCTGCATGCTTGACTGTGTATCATTCCAACTTGTGATGTTACATTCATAACTCCTTTACTTTCACTCAACATAAAAATGCTTCTTATTGTACTACATTGATGATAAAGACTGAGATAATTGCAAATTAATTGCTTTCAAGAGTTGATAATATATAACCTTGTAAATGGATAAATACACATTATTTAGTGAGCTTTCATCAATAAAGCTATAAGAATACTTTTTCAGATATCAATGCTGTGCTAATATTGAGACGTTATTCTTAAAGCTGATATTTGCTATCACACATACTTATATATTACTTATATGTTATATACTTTTGTATATAATTTCTAGTGAATTTTGATATTTAGTTCTATATTTTTTTCTAAATCAATTAAAGGAAAACTCATTCTATGTCATTTTGGAACTAGCCTTCACACCAAAGTAAAATGTAAACCTGTTCAAATTAAATATTGATAGAAAAATTTATTAGGCTAAACATCTGTGAAACCATTTTAATTTTCCTTTAACCAACTTTGAATGCAAATATTTTAATTACTCTCAGTGCTCTACTTCAATACAATGCATCTGAGACTTTAATTGTGTAGAGAAAATAATTTAGGGTGGGGGAGATCTGGTATTGTAGGTCTTTCTCATTTCCTGAGAAAGTAAGTGATTTTTATGGTAACAAATCATTTTCATTTTCCTTTTTCTAAACAATTACATATTTCTATTTGTAAGTAGATGTAGATCATTCAGTTTGATGATTTTGACAATAAACTTTCTATTTTAAGTGTCTTTGATCTTCAATATTTGATTTAATGTTTCGAGATTTATTCAGCTGTATGGATATATAAATTCTGAATGTATGATGCAATTTTTATGAATTAATTACCTCTTAGGTGACTTTTAAAAGCTGGAATTTAATGTGCATATATAAAAGGGGAAACTTAGTTAATATACAATAAAATTATATGAGAATTACTTAAACTTAGACTATAAATGTAAATTAGATTCTTATTAGCATATAAAACTTTCAGTATTACTGTTCTCAAGATATTTAGCCATTGCCATAAAGCATAATTACAGCTAGAATTAATTTTAAAGAAAATAAAAACAGGACTCTTTTTAGTGTGGCTTTTTGTTGTCCTAAAATGCATTTAATTAACCTCTTAAAGACAATTATATTAGGTGGAAATTAAGAAATAAACATCATGAACATTTCCTAGTACTTGCTAGACACATAGATTAATGTAGGTACACATACAGATATACATGTATCTCATGCACTAAGTACAAATGTAGAAATTAATACATTAATATTACCATTTAAATAAACAATAAACTATTTGACACTTGAAAATATGTAAATTTAGATCTATTTCATTAAGAAATACTCATTAAAATTCAGATAATAAGATTTAATGGTACCAAAGTGTATTTTTTGTAATTTTTATTTATTTACTATTTATTTTCATTTCATTTATAAGACAAGGCAGAGAAAGAAATAGAGACAGACAAACATTTTTCCATCTAGTGATTCACTCTCCAAATGTTTGCAAAAGCTGGGATGAGGAAAGTCTGAAGCCAGAAACCAAGAGCTCATAGGGTAGCAGTATTTGTGCCATCACCTCTGCCTCTAAGGGTGCACATAAGCAGGAATCTGGAATTAGAAGCAGAGCCAGGACTCAAACCCAGGCTTTGGGTAACGGTAACGGGAGGTGGCATCTTAACCACAGGGCCAACTACTGGCCCCTTGTACTGAAGTGTAAGAAGAATTTTTCATCTCATCTTTCAGTGAAATTTGAAAAATAAAGCATATTCTACTTAAATAGACATTTATAATTGATAGTCATTAATACACTTAAACAATTATGATTTACTGTTAAAATTAATCAATATGTCTAATCAAGATATTTCCTTATATCAAAAGTGAGATAATATTTTACTAATCAATTGAATATACCATTATTCTAAATCTGTACAAAATTTTAAAAATAAATGGTTACATGTTTGCTTTTTTTTTTTAATTTATTTGACAGGTAGAGTTATAGACAGTGAGATAGAAAGAGACAGAGAGAAAGGTCTTCCTTCCATTGGTTCACTCCCCAAATGGCAGCTATGGCCGGCGCTGTGCCGATCCGAAGCCAGGAGCCAGGTGCTTCTCCCTGGTCTTCCATGTAGGTGCAGGGGCCCAAGCATATGGGCCATCCTCCACTGCCCTCCTGGGCCACAGCAGAGAGCTGGACTGGAAGATGAGCAACCAGGACTAGAACCGGCGCTCATATGGGATGTTGGGGCCGCAGGCGGAGGATTAACCAAGTGAGCCACGGCACCGGCCCCTGCTTTCTTTTTATAGCAACAGCTAACTGAACTAATACTAACAGAAAATCCAGAATTCATATCTTGAACTATAGATTCTATAGACTTGATTGCAACACTAAATGCAGCAAATATATATTGCTAGCAGAGAAAAATTGTGCAAATTTAACTAAAAAGCAGAAGGGTCTTGCACCTGTTTATAACATATAAGACAAAATTTCTGACACTCATATATTTGTTATACTCCTTTGCTTTGGGGAGGAAAAAATGTTCACACTTTTCATTTAGAAAAGTCACCTTGTTCCCCTTTCAACTTTCCTTGTCTTCCTACCTCTTTAATTTCAACATGTGCTGAGTTCTGAGTCTCATATTTATTTATCTCTATAACCTTACCTCAGAGCAGGATTCCTGCAAAATCAATCTTTGGAAGAGAGGCCAGATAAAGGCAGAATTTTGACAAAAGGACAGTAACTTGGGATGCCAGTACCTGCTCTGTGATATCTGAATACCGGTGGAAAACGCTATCACTATGAATAGAATGTTTAATGTTCTTCCTATGGAGCATTCCCTCAAGATTGAATCTTAGGCAGCAGCATTTAATTGGCCATGTTTGGGTCACAGGCTGGTACTTCTGTTGTTCAGTATGGACAAAAAGAAGGTCCTTGTTCTTTCAAGAAAGATGGAACTGTGTAGTTCCTAATTTTTGATCAGCCTGCTATTGTTTCTTCCTGTACTTCCTAATTAGTACTGAAGTTCATTATCTTACACAGATAACTAATAAGCCTAATGATTTCTTTCTTACAACATCCTGATTTTCACACAGCCTTATGTTTACATATTTAATTAGCACTTCCCCAAGGTAGGTACAGAGGATATAATTATGAATAATGAACTGTCCAGCCAGAGAGAGTATCACCATCAAGGGAGGAACTCAAACAATGAGCTGTGCTCTCTTGTGATAAATGGTATTGTAATCATAAAAATGATGCTATACAAATTCATATTGGAAATGATTCAGTGAAAGTTACTATAAAAGGCACCATAATTTTTTCTCCTCTGTTGGCCCCTCCTTGGCTTGTTCCACTTTCTTGTAAGAATTAAGCTTTTTATACTACATATACAATTGCAACATTTTCTGTTCTAAGACCTTAATTGTTTCTCTTTCACATGTAGAATGAAATCAATACTCTTTATCACTGGATTTAAAGTTGCACAAGATTTAGGTTCTATTGACCATTGTAACTTTACCTTACGGTAATCAAAAGCCTTAATCTTCAGACAGCAAAAGCTTATACCATGTTAACATGCACTGAATTAACATATTTGCTCACATTTTGCCCTCCTCCTATGATGTGACTAAGTTGTTCCTGTAAAAATTCTGTAGCTGTGGATAATGCAGATACCCTTGAATATTTGAAGCCTTCCCTGATGGCTTCAGCCTGAAGGATTCTCCTTAGAGTTAGCCATTCACAATCCTTTATCCATTTTCTAGTTAGCACTTAATCATTTTTAATAGGAACAGCAATAATATTTTCTTCCTGTTTTCTACTCAATGTCTCCTACACATAGTAGATGCTATAAGGTTTTAGGTCTCAAAATTCAAAAGTAAATTAAACATTTTCTTTCTGCTTAACATGTAGTAAATCATTTCAATTATTTTCATTGAATATCAGTTTAAAATATAAAAGTAAACTGCTCAGTGAATAGCAACAAATCACTGTAACAAAGCAAAGGAAAAAGTTGCTAAACAAAGGCTGTTTACCAGTTTATAAATGTCTGTGAGTAGAAAGCAGAGAGCTTCTTAAATACAGCTAATCCATTTTTAATTAAACTATATACTGTTAATTTTGTATTACCTCTCATAAAAATGTAAACTTGGCTGTTTGATAATTAAATTGAACTGAATTACCTAATAGCTTTAAAACTTACAAGCATGTTATAGTGAAACTACATCAAAATGTTTCTATATAAGTGTAAGCTGGAAAAAAAACTAGGTAGAGATATTTGGGTAATTTTTACATAACTTTCTTTTATTCTTTTAAGTGGAATCAACATGACACAGTACTAGGATATATATTTGCATTACTTCTTCAAACTATCTTTATTTTTCAGAAAATCTATGGAAAAGATCCTAAACCATGTGCAAGTATAACAATTTAAAGTATATAAAAAGAGTGGTGGCCGGCGCCACGGCTCACTAGGCTAATCCTCTGCCCGCGGCGCCGACACACTGGGTTCTAGTCCCTGTCTGGGAGCTGGATTCTGTCCCAGTTGCTCCTCTTCCAGGCCAGCTCTCTGCTGTAGCCAGGGAGTGCAGTGGAGAATGGCCCAGGTCCTTGGGCCCTGCACCTGCATGGGAGACCAGGAGGAGGCACCTGGCTCCTGGCTTCGGATTGACACAGTGCACCGGCTGTAGCAGCCACCTGGGGGGTGAACCAACAGAAAAAGGAAGACCATTCTCTCTGTCTCTGTGTGTGTGTCTAATTCTGCCTGTCAAAAAAAATAAAAATAAAAAAATAATAATAAACTGGTGCCCATTTGGGATGCTGGCACCACAGGCGGAGGCTTAGCCCACACCATAGCACCAGCCCCACAATTACTATTAGTTTGTGAGGATTTTTAAATTTTTTTTAACTTTTAATTTTTTACTTGTATGACATAGTTCTTGTCTCCTAAAATCACCCACTAAATTTCCTCACATATGTTACTCAGACAAAGCGTTAGGGGACAAAAGGAGGACAGAACAGGTGAAGTCAAAGCAGCACCAAACAATGAGTGAGTAGTTTGCATGTGGCCCTGGATGCGAAGTCAGTTAGCTTCTGGGAAACAGAGACTCCCATCACTCTGTGAAACTGATCTCGGGTACTATTTGCTAGAGAGTGTGCTTACTCTAATATATTCTGGGAGCAATTTTAGGGATGAGTATTTGACTCAGTGGCTAAGATGCCAGTTGGAATGCACAAATCATATACTAGTGCTTGTGTTCGAGTCTTGGTTCTGATCCTAATTCTAGCTTCCTGCTAATTCACACACAGAGGGATAACAGCCATGGCTGACGTATGAATTTCTGCCACCAACACGGGAGACCTGGATTGAGTTTCCTGGCTCCTGTTATTGGCCAGGTTCAGTCCCAGCTATTGGGAACATTTGATGAATGAACCTGCAAGTGGAAGATGTTTCTCTGTCGTTTCAAATACCTAAACGTTTAAATGTGAACTATACATATTTAAAAACAATATTTAGTGCATATTTTTCTGTTAACACACATGTGAGAAATACACAGATCTTCTAATTAAGTAACCACAACAAAATACAAAATTTGATGAATTTTGTCCTGGATTTGGCCACGTATTTCATGACTATTTTGGTATTTCAGATACACATTTAAATGTTAAGTATTACCTTTGATAAAACATCATCTAGAGCAATTCACCTTTTTCACAGTACAATACTAATTAGCCTTACTAGATTTTGTATGGAAGTATTTTGGATCTCTTAAGTTAATTGTGTTTTTAATAAAGAATGGACTTTTTTTTTTCAAAGATTTATTTATTTGTTTGAGAGGTAGAGTCACAGACAGAAAGAGGGGAAGAAACACAGAGAGATCTTCCATCTACTGGTTCACTCCCCAAATGGCCATAACAGACAGAGCTGGGCCTCTCCGAAGCCAGGAGCCAGGAGATTGTTCTAGGTGTCAACACATGGGTGCTGAGTCCCAAGCACTTGGGCCATCTGCTACTGCTTTCCCAGGCTATTAGCGAGAGCTGAATCAGAAGAGGAGCAGCTGGAACATGAAAGGGCACCCATATGGGATGCTGGTGCCACAGGTGCCATGCCTCAGCACTGGCCCCAAGAATGGACTTTTAAAAGCACCAACCAATTAATTTTAACATTTTTAAGTTGAACATATTATTAAAAAGTTTTGAAAATCCATTGAATGGAAAACAATATGGGGATATGAAAGGAATATTTTTTAAAAAGTCTCAAACACTTTTGCTAATAATTTAACTAATTCATATTGTGAACATTATTTCAATATAAATATACTTAATAAGTTGTGTTTAATAATGTTTGAAAAAATAACAAAATGCCTGAATATTAGTCACTAACATTTTTGTCAGAAATATTTTGCTTAGGGAATTTCAGTTAGATATTTTATAATTGTCCAAATATTCTATCTTAGGTACTTTTTTAGATCTAAATAATTTGAATTTATTTGGATTTTCATTCTTTCCTCGAAGACATTTTAAAGATTTTGCTGCCAGTGTGTATTCATTTACCACCAGACTCAATTTCCTTTTGGGCAGATTTAAGAAGTCATTGTAGCATTTGAGACTTCAAAATAATAAGACAAATAAATAATTGATTCCCGGGATTCATTGTAAAAATGTATAACATCTTCATCAACATTTGTGTAGGAGAAAGGAGTTACACACACACGTGTTCATGAACTGGCTTAATTCTTGCCTATGCTATTCCAAATGTAGAACTAATAAAAGTTTACAATTATGTTTTTATTTTCCTTTTTCGGTCTATGCTTTATTACAAATATCAAATACATAATTGTTGCCATTCCAGAACAGAATAATAGCCATCTGCTTGTCATTATTTCTGCATGACAGAGAGTTGCTCCTGAGAAAGGCTCAGCCGCCTTGATGTGTGTAATTGCAAAATACTCTTAACCACAGGGACATTATTACACACCCCACCATACCCATTAGTGTGTGCACTATAGAAGTGAAGCTGATTATTATTTTCATGTAACCATCATGGCAGCTCCTATATTTTCCTAATCATATCCATTTGGTTGGATATAATTGAAGTTTGTTCCCATGACAACTGTGCCAGGCAGGAAGAACCCCAGTAATATTATATACTATGCTTCTAAGAACACATAATTTCAGGGAGGAAAAAATGGTAGGAGTAGGTAGGTGTCTCTGTTCCAGTAGGCACAAAGAGAGTCCGAGGAATCCGCAACCTCAGAATATGCATTAAAAACAGTCTGCTGGGGCCGGTGCTGTGGCGTAGCAGGTAAAGCTGCTGCCTGTAGTACCAGTATCCCATATGGGCACCGATTGAGTCCTGGCTGCTCCACTTCGGATCCAGCTCTCAGCTATGGCCTGAGAAAGCAGTAGAAGGTGGCCAGAGTCTTTGGGTCCCTGCACCCACATGGGAAGACCTGGAAGACCTGGCTCCTGGCTTCAGATAAATTTATTGCGGCCAACCCGGGGAGTGAACCAGTGGATGGAATATCTCTCTATCACTCTCTTTCTCTCTGCTTCTCCCCTCTCTCTGTGACTTTGCCTTTCAAATAAATAAATAAATCTTTTAAAAAATGGTTTGCTACATTGTCAAGCAGATAAGTCATGAAAAAAAAATTGCATTCAAAATATAATATTCCTGTTTTAGGATGAATATTTTGTCTTCAAACTTTTTTTTTTTTTTTTGGGAGGTAAAATAGCAAGGTTTATTGATAAGTCTGGGAAAGATTTTCAAATTCAAAATTTGAGTTAGAGGCAATAACCATGTGGTTTAAAAACAGGGACTTTCCACAGCTCTGTAAACCTAGATTTATAATTTTTCTGAGTTCCAATGAAGATTTAAATTTTAAACTGACAATTTTCTCCTTTCCAAGTTGCCCAAATAAATTGTTGTAGTCTACTTCTGCAACAGGGAACAGAGATGGTTTATGTAGAAAAGATAGGAGAAACAATATTCTGTTGAAGTGTTTTTGGGAAAGTAGCAAAGAATTCCCAAAATAGTAACCTCGAAAAAGTTCTGACTTATGGATAGAAACAACAACAAAAAAATAGAAACTGATACCACAGACTTTAACCTAAAGGTGACAATCAGGAAATGAACTTTTCTTTGACAATCAGCTTGAGACACACTGAAAGAGAAGAGGCCGGAAGATTGGTGGAGAACTGAAGTAGGAATTGGAGAATGAACATTAGTGATCACTTAGGATTTAATGCTCCATGAGGTGATTCTCATAAACAAAAGCTCTTTGGGATCCTCAATAATTTTTACAGCATAAGGGAGTCCTGAAACCAATATGCTTGAAATCCACTGTCTGCAATCACAGAACTTGTAACGGTGCTGCTGGCATTTGAGCACAAGCCTAAAAAAAAAAATACTTCATTCCTTCACATTCATAACATCTTCAGGCTTAAAGAAATACTAGAGCTCATTTTTACATAAATAATTTGTTGTAAGGTTAGAGAAACAGACTCAGAGAATATGCAATTGCTCTAGTATTTATCATAGGAAAGACAAAGCATATTTCTGGGCACTATGGCAATGTTTTTTTCAGTTCGTACGCATTCATTTATTTGAAATTTATTTTTATTCTTATTTACCTTTAAATAGGCATTAATACATTATTTTAATTATTATGAGATTAACTAAAGGCAACAAGACCAATTTGCATATTTTGTTAGAGCATTTCATTTTTATATTATGTGTTTGTGTACTATATAATTTTGTCAACTATATGCTGCTCTTCTCATTTGAAAATGTTTTAGGACAAAAAAACAATAGGACACTTGTTTTTGTCATATACCGATTTCATTAACTGTCCTGTTAGTTGTTCTTTGCTAAGATGAAAACATAGACATTCAGAAAGTGAGACAGCCAAGCTGCAAGAATAGTTGAAAGCATGATATAACTAACATCAGCAATGCTGTAAAAACACTTGTCATTTTATTCAGGATGAATCTCAAGTGTCAAATTCCTTGGCATTGCTTTATCACCTTAGTTAAATGTGTTCTTGCCTATGAGTCCTTTCCTTCTTTTTAAAAATTTTTATTAACATAGAAAACAGACTTTATGCATTCCACAGGCACAGTTCCTAGAATCCAAGCATACCTCCCTCCCTTCCCCTTCCCCTCCAATCCCATTCCACCCTTTATCTCTCTTCCTTTCCTCAATTTTTGCAAAGACTTCATTTTAATCCACTCTATATTCACATGCTTAATTCACCACTAAGCATAATAGTCAACAAGTAAACAGAAAGACCACAGTTCCACAGAATATAAACAAGGGGTAAAAATGACAATCATTGACAATTGTCCATTCCTATATAATTTTTGTATTCTATATTAACTACCATATATCACAGAAAACATGATATTTCAGTTTTTACAACTGGCTTATTTCACTGAGCATAATGGTTTCTGTTTCAACCCTTTTATTTGTTTTTAATGGCTGAGTAGTATTCCATAGTGTATATATACCACATTTTGTATTTATCCAGTCATCAGTTTCTGGGCATCTGTGGTGATTCTATATCTTAGTTTTTGTGAACTGAGCTGCAATAAACACGGGGGTACAAATAACTCTTTCATATGCTGACTTCATTTTGTTTGGTGTGGAATGACTGGATCATATGATAGATGTATTTTTTGGATTTCTGAGGAAAATCTCTATCCTGTTTTCCACAATACTAGTTTACATTCCCACCAACAGTTATTAGGGTACCTTTTTCCCCACAACTTCACCAGCATTTATTGTTTTTTTGATTTCTATATGATAGTCATTCTAACTAGGGTGAAGTGAAACATCATTATTTGCATTTCTCTGATGACTAGTGCCCTGACCATATTTTCATATGTCTGTTGGCCATTTGAATTTCCTTTTTGAAAATGCCTGTTCATGTTCATTTCTTAATGGGCTTGTTTGTTTTGCTATTGTTGACTTTCTTGAGCTCTTTGTATATCCTGATACTAATCCTTTATCAGTTTCATAGTTTGCAAATATTTTCTCCCACTCTATCCATTGCCTCTCCACTTAATATTGACTGCTTCCTTTGCAGTACAGAAACTTCTTAACGTTATCCTATTTGTCTATTTTTTGCTTTTAGTTTCTTCTCTGGTTTCTTTTCCAAGAAGTCTTTGCCTATGTCAGTGTCTCACAGTGTTTCTTTGAGGTTTTCTTTTAGTAATTTGATGGTATCAGGTCATATATTCGGATCCTGGATCCATTTTGAATTGTTTTTTTCTGTAAGGTATGACATAAGGGCCTTGTTTTGTACTTCTGCATGCAGAGATCCAATATTCTCAACACTACTTGTTTAAGAAACTGTTCTTTTTCCAGAGATTGATTTTTGCTTGTTTGTCAAAGATTAGTTGGTTGTAGCTGCATGGATTAATTTCTGGGGTTTCTTTTTTGTTCCATTGGTCTACATGTCTACTTTTTGTGCCAGTACAAGGCCATTTTGATTATAACTGCCCTGTAGTGTGTCGAGATTTGGTATTGTGAAGCCAAAATATTGGTACTACCCAAAACAATTTACAGATTCAGTGTGATCCCAATCAAAATACTAAGGTCATTCTTGTCAGATCTAGTTTAGTAAAAAAATATAGTCTAAAAGTTCTATGGAAACACAAGGGACTCCCAATAACTAAAGCAATCTTAAATAACAAAAACAGAGTCCTTTCCTTTGAATCTTTTAATTTGTGGCATCAACACTTCATTTTTAGAAAAAAACAAACAAACAAACAAACAAAACAAGATAGAAGAGTTTTTATTGTTACAGAAGTCAAACTGTAATAGAATTCTGTAAGGTATTAATAGGTAAATATATTTCTGAATTTTGGGATGAAGAGTAGCGATCTTATTCCCATTTTCAAGATCCTGTTTGTATTATCCTGACTTGGGAGAGCCTCAGTTCTTTAAAATCATTTAGTTCAACATTTATCAAGTTATTTTATTATATAACTGGAACCAGAGTGTTTTAAATTTGAAAAATCAAAACAAAACAAAATACAATTCAGTGTCTTACTATTGTTGCCATATTGACATCAAAACTACACCATTCCCTCTTCAGATTTGCCAGGAAGT
Source organism: Lepus europaeus (assembly GCF_033115175.1). Classification (NCBI taxonomy): domain Eukaryota; kingdom Metazoa; phylum Chordata; class Mammalia; order Lagomorpha; family Leporidae; genus Lepus; species Lepus europaeus. Next base: position 61,800,244 of record NC_084829.1, on the reverse strand, counting down.
CATTTTTTTATGACTGAGGCTCCGTTCCATGTTAAGCTACACATTTTTAGGGAGTCATTGATTTGCATCATGAGGCAGAGTTTCTCTTAAGTATCGTTTAATTGAAATTAATGCTTAAGGCACTGTGCTGCAGAAGATTAAGCAGCCGTCTGAGATGCTGGCATCCCTCATCGGAGTGCCTGTTTGAGTCCCGGCTACTCTGCTTCCTACTAATGATCTTGGGAAGGCAAAAGGTTTGGGGCCCTGCCGCTCATGTGGGAGAGTATTATGGAGTTTCTGGCTACTGGATCAGTTTGTCAAACATGGTTGTCGTCGCCATTTGGGGAGTAAACCAGCAGATGGAAGATCTCTCCATCTCTGTCTTTACCTCTCTATCACTCTGCTCAAATTAATTAATCAATTAATCTTTTTTTTTCTTTCTGTAGGCAGTAAGAGAAGTCTTTATTGATTACAGAATAGGAATTAAGAAAGGAAGAGCTCCATCCAGAGCTAGACAGCTCCATGAGTGTGGCCAGGAATTGAGACCTATTTTGGAGCTCCCGAGGACTTCTTCACTGGAAGCAGAGCTCTCTTAGGCCAAGGCAGAGTCTTCTCGTGGTGGAGAAGAAGAGCAAGGATAGAAGTTGAAAGGGCAGAGGCGTTTTGGTCTCCTGGAAAGGTCTCAGTAGTGGGCAGGGACAGTGTCCAGGGCTTCCTGAGGTTCCCGGGTGACATCCACATTCTCAGGAATCAATTAATCTTAAAAAAGAATTTTGCTTCACACTGTTATACAGTTGAGATGTGAATATTTTAGGTTCTTTTCTCATAATCTTTTAAATAATCATCCTAATGGAATTTATATTCAATCATTAAGAAGTTTGTAGCATGATTCATTGTTAAATATTTTAATTGAGGGGCTGGCGCCATGGCTCACATGGTTAATCCTCTGCCTGCAGCGCCAGCATCCCATATGGGCACTGGTTCTAGTCCCGGTTGCTCCTTTTCCAGTCCAGCTCTCTGCTATGGCCCGGGAAGGCAGTGGAGGATGGCCCATGTGCTTGGGCCCTGCACCCCCATGGGAGACCAGGAGGAAGCACCTGGCTCCTGGCTTCAGATCGGCGTAGCTCCGGTTGTGGTGGCCATTTGGGGAGTGAACCAATGGAGGGAAGACCTTTATCTCTGTCTCTCTCTCTCTCTCTCTTTCTCACACTGTCCATAACTCTACCTATCAAATAATTTTTTAAAAAATATTTTAATTGAAAATAAATGATCACTTGGTTTATCAGTAGCATTTTATTATTAAAATGTTTGATTCAGTTGAGCTTTTTGTGATAATACTTAAAGTTGGTAAGTGAGGTGAGATAAGGACCACAAGAAGGGGTGCTTTTGCTGAGGAAGGCTGTAATTTTCGTGTTGTTCAAATTTATAAGAAAAGAGAAATTTAAATGTAAAATAATATTATAAAAATTTTATGGAACATTCAACAAATTCAAATACTATATTCCTAGGTTTCATGTTTATAGAAATTTAATAAATCGTTTCTTGTTTCCCATAAGAAATGGCACACACATTTTTGGATATTTAGCATGCTTTATTTCAGTAGTGACAAGAAGAAATGTAGGATGCGGTGCATCATTTTGTTCCGTTAATCTTGTGACTTAGTGGGGGACATGAAGAACACTGTTTCCTCAGCTCCCACTGCTTGTTTATATTATTATTTATTCTTCCACAAGGATAGGTAAAATTGATGCAATCTGATACCCATGTCTCTGCATTCCTGATACAGGTCAGTGTTTGTATGGGTCTGTACCCATTTTTGTTTCAAATTCTTTTGGACTTTACCATTACCAAGTATAGAACCCTTGTGCTCTCAGGATCTAGGTAAGAAGACTTAGCACACTGTACTCCCTGATAGGAAGCCCAGCAGGGATGAGAGGGATTTGGGATCAGGTATCATTTTCCAGCTCCTTACCCTTCTACCTGAAAGCAAACAGAACGGAGTGTGTATGGTAATCATGAAATTAAAGGTGGAACTTCAGAGATATAACAGTTATCTTCAAAATACTCTTCAGCATTATCAGGAGACTAGGACCATAGTAGAGCCAATACTTGGATGGTTTTCAACTTTGGAGTTTATAACAGGTGTTTTAAAAAGGGGGAGATAAGAAGCCAGCATTGTAGCACAGAGGATTAAGCCACCACATGTAACACTGTAAGTAACCTATATATATGTAACCTACATATATGTAACCTATATGAGTGCTGGTTCAAGTCTTGGCTGTTCCACTTCTGACCCAGCTCCTTGCTAATGTACCAAAGAAAGAAGACGTCCCAAGTGCTTGGGTCCCTGACACTGATGTGGGAGATACAGTTGGATTTCCAGGCTCCTGTCTTCAGCTTAGTCCAGCCCTAGCCATTGCAAACATTTGGGAAATAAACCTGCAGGTGAAAGTACTCTCTCTCTCTCTCTCTCTCTCTCCCTCTCCCTCTCCCTCTCCCTCTCCCTCTCCCTCTCCCTCTCCCTCTCCCTCTGTGTGTGTGTGTGTGTGTATAATTCTGCTTTTCAAATACATAAATAAATAACTCTTTAAAATATAAAAAGGGATTAAGAGGAATATGCAACTGGGCCCCTAAAATCCAGCAGCAATGAAAAACCAGACAAAATAAAACAATACCACGTGGGATTTTCTTCACATCTGATAATTATATTAAAGTCAATAAATTTTAAGATCTAATAATATCCTATTGAAGTTCAAGATGCTCAAGTTAATGAGTCATTTGTTTAATTTTTAAAAGATTGTATTTACTGAGAGGCAGAGTGATATAGAGAAAGAAGGACAGACAAAGGAAGAAAAAGGTTTTTCACCCACTGGTTCATTCCCCAAATGGCCACAACAACCAGGGCCAGGCCAGGCCCATGCCAGGGACCTGGATTTGGGTCAACACCTTTTGCTTTCTCTGGCACATTAGCAGGGAGCTGGATCAGAACCTGAGTAATCACGACTCAAACTGGCACTCCAGTGTGCAATGCCAGTGTTGCAGGCAGTGGATTAGGTCAATGCATCACAATGCCGATCCTGCCATTATTTTAAAACCTATCAAATTTAGAAATTATTTTGGTTTTGCAAATCTGACTATAAAACAGTTTTTTTTCTTTGGCTATAGAAACATGAAAATAAGCAACACATTTTTTTCCAATTTGTATAAAGATTTTTTCTGTAGTGAAAATTTTGATGTATTACATAACATGGTGAACACATCGATCTTAGGCTATCTTCACATTTATGTTAAGAAAATAGGAATGTTTTTCTTTCCAATATGTAGTTGTGATAAAGGCTTTTTCAGTTAACTCATGTTGTGTGTTAGAAAGCCTAATCATTGTCAGATTTACCAAAAAACAGTCAATACACTTCTTCTGTGTGAACTGAATTTTATTAAGTGGATTTCTAGTGAATTATTTCTCAGCAGACACGGAAATCATTATAGGTCAGGCGTTTCAAAGCTTCCACATCACCACTCTGGAAAATCAACACTAATTTCTTCATATAACGTGTAGAAGATGAAAGGAGAACATCATGAGCTCAATCTCCCGGGGATACTCAGTTCAATTCAATTCAGAGGTGGCAAGCATCTTTCTTAGGTCTAGATTGGTAGAACATATATGTTCAGATAGTAAGGGTTTGGTTTTGTGACAGTAAATATATACAAGAACCTGTCACTGAAAACACGTCTACTTTGTTTGATTTTGTCACATAAAATTACTTTGTAAATGAGCAGAAAAAAGTGGCAAATCCCCAGTTAGATAATAAAAATGAGACTGGTTCAATAATTTAGTAAAACTAAAAAAAAAAATAATTTTAGTTGTAATTACATTAACTATCATATCAGATTCATTGCAAAAGAAAATAAAATTTCAAACAATTTATGGCAGAAAACCCTTGATAATTATAACCTATAAATTATGTATACATATAATTGTTTTTGTCACTCAATAAAACTGAAAAATATTCTAGTATTTATTGGATAACACAGTTCTAAATTAACAAAACACAGAAAGTAAAGTAACTTTGGATGTCTCCTTTGACAAGACATTGATGGCCAGCGCTGCGGCTCACTAGGCTAATTCTCAGCCTGCAGCGCTGGCACCCCATGGTTCTAGTCCCGGTTGGGGCACCGGATTCTGTCCTGGTTGCTCCTCTTCCAGTCCAGTTCTCTGCTGTGGCCCAGGAGGGCAGTGGAGGATGGCTCAAGTACTTGGGCCCTGCACCCGCATGGGAGACCAAGAGCAAGCTCCTGGCTCCTGGCTTTGGATCAGCTCATCACGCTGGCCATAGCGGCCATTTGGGGGGTGAACCAACGGAAGGAAGACCTTTCTCTCTGTCTCTCTCTCTTCTGTCTAACTCTGGCTGTCAAAAAAAAAAGACACGGACTCCTCAGCATAGTAATATGAAGGTTTCATAAATATTAAATTTTATTAGGGATCATAAGTATAGGAGCTTTCAAGTACAAATTCCACCAATTACTCCCATCTAAAGCATAGTCAGGGATGTTTGTAAACCTTTGTTGCAAGATTAGGCAAAACACAGTATTATAATTAGGCTATGACATTTAGGAAATAATTGACTTTTAAGCCAAATATTTTTTTTCAAGTTTTCAATGGTTGTGAAAACATATCTTTTTTAAAATTTTATTTAGGTATACAAGCTTCATGTATTTCATATATACAGATTTAGAACAGAGTGATACTGCCCAACCTACCCTCCCACCTACCCAAATTCGAATTCTTTCTCCACCGTCTTGTAATCCCACTCTTAATTTTTAAAAAAGTTCTATTTTCAGTTACTTTTTACTCATAATGTTAGCCATACACTAATAAAATAGTTCAGCAAATAGTGTGAATTAAAAAACACTGTTAGCCGGCGCCGTGGCTTAACAGGCTAATCCTCCGCCTTGCGGCGCCGGCACACCGGGTTCTAGTCCCGGTCGGGGCACTGATCCTGTCCCGGTTGCCCCTCTTCCAGGCCAGCTCTCTGCTGTGGCCAGGGAGTACAGTGGAGGATGGCCCAAGTCCTTGGGTCCTGCACCCCATGGGAGACCAGGATAAGCACCTGGCTCCTGCCATCGGAACAGCGCGATGCGCCGGGCTGCAGCGCGCCTACCGCGGCGGCCATTGGAGGGTGAACCATCGGCAAAAAGGAAGACCTTTCTCTCTGTCTCCCTCTACTGTCCACTCTGCCTGTCAAAAATTTAAAAAAAAAAAAAAAAAAAAAACACTGTTAATCAGTAGTAGAGATAAGGGCTGTAAACGATCATTGACTCTCATAATGTCCATTTCACTGCCATATATTACATTTTAGGTAGTCTGTTATTTACCACAGATCAGGAAGAACATATAGTCTTTGTCTTTCAGGACTGGCTTATAATGGTTTCCAGTTGCATACATTTTGTTGCAAGATAGAATTCCTTTTTTTTTTTTCCCCCTAGTGTATATATACCATATCTTTAATCAGTCATCAGTTGATGAACATTTGGTTGACTTAATATCTTAATTATTATGAATTGAGCTGCTGTAAACATGGGGGTATAGATAACTCTTTCATGTGATGATTTGTTTTCATTTGGGTAAATTCTTAGGAGTGAAAAAGCTGGATGACATGGTAGGTCTATATTCAAATTTCTAAGGTATCTCCAAACTGTCTTCCAGAGTGGCTACACCAGTTTACAATCCCACCAACAGTGGATTAAGGTACCTCTTCCCCCCACATCCTTACCAGCATTTGTTTGTTGATTTCTGTATGAAAGCAATTCTTTAAAAAAAAAAAAAAAACTTTTATTTAATGAATATAAATTTCCAAAGTACAGCTTATGGATTACAATGGCTTCCCCCTCCCCATAACTTCCCTCCCACCTGCAACCCTCCCCTTTCCCACTCCCTCTCCCCTTTCATTCACATCAAGATTGTATGAAAGCAATTCTAATGGGTGAGGTGAAACTTCCTGGTGATTTGATTTGCATTTCCCTAGCTAGTGATCCTGAGCATCTTTTCATGTATCTCTTGGCCATTAGGATCTCCTCTTTTGAAAAATGCCTAATCAAGTCCTTTGCCTATTTCTTAACTGGATTGTTTGCTTTGTTGTTGCTAAGTTTCTTGAACTCTTTATAGACTCAGCCAGAACTGGGTCTGACCAAAGCCAGGCCTAATCTAAGTTTCTTAATCAGGGTGGCAAGAATTCAAATACTTGAGCCATTATCTCTCGTCTCCCCCGGTTCACATTATCAGGAAATTAATAGAAAGTGGAGTAGCTGGGAGTCAAACTGAGGCAGTGAAATTTGAGTTCCAGACATTCCAAGAACCACTAAATCATTCTGTCAAATTTCTACCCTCATAGAAAAATTTTTAATTTTGTTTCCAAGTTCAATTCAAGAGAAATGGATATTGGGCAGAGAGGGTAAAATGTTTCTCATAATAAAAAACAGTAATTTCACAGTAAATTTACTTTGAGTGTGTTAAGTGTAATGTCCCATAACCAGAATTTCTATGTCTTTTAAGTAAAAGTTAGAATAAAATTTGATCAAATGCACTTATTGAAGTACTTTTATACACATCAATTAATTTTCGTAATTATCCTGAGAGATGATTTCTGTCTGAAAGATAAAGAAGTAGGATTTGGGGCAGATTGTATGGATTTCCCGTTATACTGTGAATCAGGTGAAGTGGTGTTGAAAGGCCCCCACTTCCTGATTTCAAAGCAATTGCTGATTTGAACATAACATAGGCTTCTGAAGTGAAAATTTAAAGCATATTGATTGCCTTTTACAATGCCAAATAATGCTTTGGGTTATTATTTCTGATTCATTTTAATTAAATTAATAAGAATTTCAGATCACAAATATTGATGATTGAAGTTTACTCTGATTATATTTCATGAAATAGAGTGAATAGTTCTTGGATTGTATTTAACAGTCCCTAGATTGTTGAAGTTGTCAGGGAATCTCAGAGGTGGCAAAGGGATTAATTGTTGTGTCCTTGTTTTTGGATTCAGGTTTAGAGAGTATCCCTATGCAAGACAGCTCAGTATTTACATATTTCTTTTTTATTTTTTTATTTTTATTTTTATTTTTTTGACAGGCAGAGTGGACAGTGAGAGAGAGAGACAGAGAGAAAGGTCTTCCTTTTCCATTGATTCATTTTCCAATGGCCGCTACGGCCGGCGCACTGCGGCTAGCGCAGCACACTGATCCGAAGGCAGGAGCCAGGTGCTTCTCCTGGTCTCCCATGGGGTGCAGGGCCCAATGACTTAGGCCATCCTCCACTGCACTCCCGGGCCACAGCAGAGAGCTAGACTGGAAGAGGGGCAACCGGGACAGAATCTGGCGCCCCGACAGGGACTAGAACCCGGTGTGCTGGCGCCACAGGCGGAGGATTAGCCTATTGATCCGCGGTGCCAGCAAAGTATTTACATATTTCTAATGCAACAAAAATATTAAAGACAAATGGGCTTTGTAAGAAGATGAGAAGCCTTTCAATTATAGCCCTGTGAACAAAGGAAAACCTAGAGACCTACCTGAGTGAGCTGTCAGCCTCCATAGGGCCTGCTGTTGAGGATGAGCCATGGCTTTGTAGCTGGGAGGACCCTGCACAGTCATTTCTGTGTGAATGGACCTCAAAAACCTGGCCAATGTTGAACCAAATAATTTTTTTTTTGACAGGCAGAGTGGACAGTGAGAGAGAGAGAGACAGAGAGAAAGGTCTTCCTTTGCCGTTGGTTCACCCTCCAATGGCCGCCGTGGCCGGCGCGCTGCGGCCGGCGCACCGTGCTGATCCGATGGCAGGAGCCAGGTGATTCTCCTGGTCTCCCATGGGGTGCAGGGCCCAAGCACTTGGGCCATCCTCCACTGCACTCCCTGGCCACAGCAGAGAGCTGGCCTGGAAGAGGGGCAACTGGGACAGAATCCGGTGCCCCGACCGGAACTAGAACCCGGTGTGCCGGCGCCGCAAGGTGGAGGATTAGCCTAGTGAGCCGCGGCGCCGGCAATAATTTTCTTTTCTTTTTAAATATTCTCAGGTTTTAAAGATTTATTTATTTTACTTGAAAGTCACAGTTACACAGAAAGAGAAAGAGAAAGAGAAAGAGAGAGAGAGAGAGAGAGAGAGAAAGAGAAAGAGGTCTTCCATCCGCTGGTTCACTCCCCAATTGGTTGCAGTGACCGGAGCTGTGCCAACCTTAAGCCAGGAGCCAGGAGCTTCTTCCAGGTCTCCCACATGGGTACAGGAGCCCAAGGTCTTGGGCCATCTTCTACTGCTTTCCCAGGCCATAGCAGAGTTGGATTGCAAGTGGAGCAGCTGGGACTCAAACCAGCGTCCATATGGGAAGCCAGCACTGCAGGCTTCAGCTTTACCTGCTACGCCACAGTTACACCACAGTGGTAGCCCTGAACCAAGTAATTTTCAAGCGACTTTGATTTCATTTACATGTAATGTATTTCCCCGAAACACTTCAGATGACCTATGATAAAAGTCACAAAAGATTTAATAACATTGAAGCAGAAAATAAAAATTGTAAAAAAAGAAGCAACTTGCATGCTGACTGTGAGGATCTCAAAGAGTTATTGTGCAGCGCTGAATTTCCTACACTTCAGGAAAGGGAGGAAAAAGTTATGAGAATGCCAATATCCAAAAGAATAATCAATGATAAAATATGTCTCAAGTCCAGCGTTATTCTGAGCCTCTACCTTTAGAGTCTTTCAGCAGCCTTGTAACTAAGCATCCAACTCAACAGATAATAATTAAGCATATGCTGTTTATCTGAATCTCTGGTAAGTCCAGGAATTTCCAAAGCAGAAAAACAATTACATTAAGAAATTCATAGATTTTTTTTCTTATAGACTTAGCCATGTGCTGCCTCACTAGAGATTCTTTGTGGTCTACAGAGGGAAACTGGTTCTCACTAGCTTAGCACCTAAAGTCCTTGACAACCCATCTTTGAAGTTTATTTTTCATTTTTATTTAATTTTTAAGGTATGTATAGATGCAGATTTAGGAACATAGTAATACTTTCCACCTCACCATCCCTCCCACTCAGGCTCCCACCCTTCCTCTTCCTCCCTCTCCTAATCCTTCTCAATTTTTACAATGATCTGTTTTTAGTTCACTTTATATTCATAAGATTAACCTTACACTATGTAAACAATTCAACAAATAATAAGAAGGAAAAATACACTTCAGGACTGTAAACAATCATGGAAGCTCGAAATATCAATTTCACTCCCATACATTACATTTCGGGTACTGTATTAGTTACCATAGCTCGAGGAAAACATGGTATTTGTCTTTTGGGAGATTGGCTTATTTCATTCAATACAATGGTTTTCAACCTCAGCTTCTGCCAGACTTCTTCCTAGCTGCTGGTGCTTTGCCATCTTACCCACACATAACTTTTCTCACTGTTTACCTTTCTTATCTGTGCTTCTGCAAAAGGTATAGTATCTGTCTGAAAGGCTCCTTCCTATTATTTTACCTATAAATATTTATTCATGTTGGTAAACACCATGCTAAACGTCACCTCTTCCTGTCCACCTGTTCCTGAGTCGTACCTGACTTCCTCAATTCTTCATAGCATCAGCTTCCCTCGTCTCTCTTCCCAACGTTAAGTGAGTCTTCTGGGGGTCTTAATTAATGTCTATCATCCAGTACAGGAACACAAGAGAAGACAATTAAAGAGAGTTGCTAAAATATAAGAGAGTAATATTCAAATATCCCAATTTTATAAAAGTCCTCTAAAATTTGAACAAAGGTGACAATTACTCAGAGGAGTGAGATAATAAATTACAACCATGTGGCTTTTTGGAGATTTAATTTGTTGTAAGAGTAAAACTTAACATGTCTGCAGGAGAGAATGCATGCCAAGGCCCTCACTCTTTTTTCTTTAAATATTATTGAGCTTTTGATGATTCAGAGCAAAGATCTAATCTACGTTGGGGGACTTTATTACAGTTTTGGGCATGGCATTGCGAGAGTTAGAGACACACATCTGTGGATTTGACCCCACAAATATCCACTTGAGAAGTTAGCTGTAAATCCTTTAAACTCTTTCTCTGAAACCCCTATTAATCACTCTAACACTTCCATTCCATATAAACTGTTTTGGGAAAGCTATAAAACAAGATGTTTTTTCTCAAGTTGCATCGTCAGATTTGCCCAAGAATGAATAATCCTTGATTTGCAGCCTCTGGAGCTTTATAACATAAAGCTTGGAAACAATGATTTGACCTGAATTTACTTTTTCTTCAAATCTAGCCAGGTTCTAAGCCCTAGAGAATATATCCCAAGGACAATCTATCTTTGATGTGTCTAGTGTACCTGCCAGGAGAATTTAACTGCCAAATGTTTCCACAGGTACTTGAAGAAATTGGCTCATTTTATAAAATTATATCATACTGACTATTCAATTAGATAAAATCTCTAACAAAGGAAAAAACTGCAGTTTTGATAGAACATTTTTTATCTTGACACAGTGAAATAACCAAATTTTGAGCTCCTGACAATAAAATAATATCAGTCATCTAAAGGAGATAGTTATGTTCCAACCTATCATGACAAGTTAAAGGAAGTTAAATTCATCCAAAAAACAGTAGCAGATCATTAAAAACTTGCATTACAGATAAAGAGCTTAACACTGATTTATGCCATAAGAAATTACTCCTTAGTGTGTTATAAAAATATTCCTGTCTACCTTTGTTCATGCAATAATTTTAAACTCCTATGATGCAGAAATATCAGAGATCTACTGTAAACTGGTTTAGTTTTTACCAAATTGGATTTTTTCTACTGCTTCCAAGATTATTGGTCGATCAATTAACGTTAGAGCTTTCCTGCCAGTCTTGCTCACGAAAAACAAAACTGACACTAACAAGGGAAACTTTACCTTCAACTGATATATCACTAAGTAAAATCTATGCTTGGCCTTCAATTTTAGAAAAATAGATGCACAAATATAAAGAGAATACTTAAAATTAGTGAATAATTGAAATGTAAAGAATCAAAGTTTAACTTTTTAAAAAAATAACCTTTTTTTTTTCTGGTTGTACCATTTCTTTCAAACTTTTAGTTCTGTCACTCATTGTAATTAGCACCCTCACTATATGAGTATTGTTGACACAAATATAAATATAATAATCATAAATATAATTAAGCTAACATTTCTACATTAGTACTGTCAGTCCTTAACATATATTAACTGATGTGATATTATGACAACTCTGTGATATTGCTGCTCCATTATCACCACTCTACAGATGAGGAGCAACTGATTAACAAAGACTAAGTAATTTAGCTGAGTTCCAGAGTTATCGCACGAAGGTGCCACTCTGTTCCCCTGACAGTCTGAACCAAGGTTTTCATGGAGGTGTAATAAGGGGAAGGGAGACCCCTGTTCCACTTTACCCTCTTGCCCTTTTATGTCAAGGATGCTTGACATAAATATTATTTAAGTTGCTGCTCTTTTATGATAATGTTAATCACTCCACAGATAAGCCCTGGAAACCTAGGCCTTTATGTTTATCCTCACAATCTTCTCACTAATGAATAAAAAGTTATGCTATTCCAGAATTTAATATAGAATTTAAGATGAAGGAGAAATATTTCAGACTGTAAACCCTCTCAAAATAATGAGAAATAGTATCTACCTAAATAACTCAAATAAATTGATCATGCCAATGCCAATCTGTTGTTTTAGCAAACTTTTAATAGGCAAATTGTAGCTCTGCACAATTAACATAATCAATTCTACACAATCAATAATGAAAACAGCCAAAAACACTGACTAAACCTTGCCATGGCCAATTTAGTCCTATCATCTTGACACAATCACATTGGTTTTCTAAAACAGTTTTCTTCCTGATGGATGCTCTGAGAACATAAAATAATCCATTTAAGGCTCTGCAGTAACAATTCACCTCACTTAGCCTTCGAATTAAAAATATTTATGCATCTTCCGTTAACTCTCTAGGATTTACTTCCTGAATCATAATCAGAGGGAGTCAATCAATATAATAAACTTAACACCTTGGCCTCCTTTGGATATACATAGTGAAGCTATAGTAACAATTATTTGTGTTTAATTGACACAGAACTGTTGTGCTATAACTATACAATTTTTTTGAGAAATTCACATTACTTGAATGTGTGATTAAACCTTTTGAAATCAGGGGCATTTGATTATCAAGGAAACAAAATCAATCCAGTACAAATGCTAAGTCTATCTTTAAAGCTGCAAAAAATGTACAGTGGCATGAATGTCAGCTTAAATGCAGCTTCATGTTTATATTATGAAGCTTCTGTTGTACCTGGACCAAATGTAAATATGCTTCCAAGAAATTTTCAAATAGCAAACAACAAGAAAGCTGAAATCATTGAAAATTAATCAAAGTTTGTAGGTATTCTATTAAATAATAGAACTATAGCTGTTATTTCTATATTTTATCCAAATATAAATCACTTAAAATACTTAATTCAAAATTCTTAAAACACTAGAGTTATAGATATGAGTAACGGGTATATCATTTGAACTTGCAGCTATGATAAATATTGAAACATGTAATTTTTGGGTTGATTTTTTACTTGAAACTTCAATAATCGTCATTTATGATTTTTAAAGAATTAATGTGGTGTGCATTGAGTGCTTCATAAATTCTACCTCAGGAATAAAAATCAAGCTCTAAGTTGCTGCAAAGGCTGTTACAACAAGCCCTCAGCTGTCAGCTCACTATAGGGATCACAGGCTGCCAAAGCCAAGGTCAGGCCTCAGTCCTGGGGCAACTGTCATGGTGTCCTCCAGAACTCAACTTTATGTTTTATTCTAGCAAATCTATCTTCTCATGCAAACTTCAAAGGAAACTGTTGAATGTGTTTAGCTCACCCTTAAATTAAAAAAATGAATAGATTCTAACTAAAAAATTCAACTAAATTAATTAGCTATAATTTTGTGTGGCTATTTTTAATTTTTAGTTAGACAAACTTTTTTTTTTTTTGACAGGCAGAGTGGACAGTGAGAGAGAGAGACAGAGAGAAAGGTCTTCCTTTTCCGTTGGTTCACCCCCCAATGGCCGCTGTGGCCGGTGCGCTGTGGCCGGTGCACCACGCTGATCCGAAGCCAGGAGCCAGGTGCTTCTCCTGGTCTCCCATGCGGGTGCAGGGCCCAAGTACTTGGGCCATCCGCCACTGCACTCCCAGGCCACAGCAGAGAGCTGGACAGGAAGAGGAGAGACTGGGACAGAATCTGGCGACCTGACCAGGACTAGAACCCAGTGTACCGGCACCTCAGGCAGAGGATTAGCTTATTGAGCCTTGCGCCGGCCAGGTTAGACAAACTTAATAAAACTCATAACTGCATCTCTATATACAGTATGTTTTTTGAAAAATTATCACTTCATTTAGTAATTCAAATTACCTATTTTATCATTTTATTCAATTTATGCTTTATCCTAAAAATGCTTTGATTTCAAGTGAACTTTCCCCACCTGATTTTCCGGATTCCTTTATCTAAGCAGAATGTTACCGATTGACTTCCAATAATGCTAATATCAAAACTACCGTGCAGCAGACTGAGATGATTTTATTCCTCTTGGTAGTATCATAATTCCTCATAGGCTTCTTTCAATGAGCTTCTGCATGTAAGATGGATTAAACAGATGATCATTCTACAAAAGTAGCATATTATCTAGTCCACTTAGTACCAGAATTTGTTCTACTTATTAACAAATTACTGTTTCTTAGACATAGTGAAAGTACAATTCTGAAATTTGGATGCACAGGTATTTTTTTAATGGACTATGAATTTTATTTTTTTCTATTTTTTTAAACTTTTATTTAATGAATATAAATTTCCAAAGTACAGCTTATGGATTACAATGCCCCCCCCCCAACTTCCCTCCTACCCGCAACCCTCCCCTTTCCCGCTCCCTCTCCCCTTCCATTCACATCAAGATTCATTTTCAATTCTCTTTATATACAGAAGATCAGTTTAGTATATATTAAGTAAAGATTTCAACAGTTTGCCCCCACATAGTAACACAAAGTGAAAAATACTGTTGGAGTACTAGTTATAGCATTACATCACAGTGTACAGCACATTAAGGACAGACACAGGTATTTTGATAAGAGGGAAGAGACAAGCGAACAATAAAACTCCGTGACACCAAGGATTTTGCAAGTGGTACTGACAGTTAATGCAATAGTCATACATTTAAGTACAAAGACAGAGGCAATGTGGAAAAATACGATCTAGATAATATAAGATTATCTGACTTGGCTCAAACAAGCTTTAAGTTGAGATACTCAAGGTCTGCAAAAGTCTGGGTCCTGAATAGGTGCAGTCCATTCAATCACGTAGGTATGTTATGGCAGCAATTATTCAAATATGGGGTTTTTTTTTTAATTGATTTATTTATTTGAGAGGAAGAGTCAGACAGAGAGAGGGAGAGACAGAGAAAGGGCTTCCATCTTCTGGTTCACTCCCCAGATGACCTCAATGGCCAAAAGTGAGCCAATTGGAAGCCAGGAGCCAGAAGCCTCTTCCGGGTCTCCCACATGGGTGCATGGGCACTTGGGCCATCTTCTATTTCTTTCCCAGGCCATAAGCTGAGAGTTGGCTCAGAAGAGGAGCAGCCAGCACTTGAACCAGCGTCCATCCTGCCGATGCTGCAGGTTAAGGCTTAGCCCACTGCACCACAACGCCTGCCCCCAAATATGGGTTTAAAAAAAAAAAAACACCACAAAATCAGGCCCAGACAATTGATTCCTTCACCATAGGACACTTTTGAAGCATAAGAGCGAATTAGGAGTTTGGCAGTTTGGAAACTTTCCATTGTTTAATTGATAAATGCAAAAGTCACTATCTGAAAGACGACTATGCCACAGATCAGAGAGAAAGTGAGTTTCTGTGTTTGGGGAGCAGATCTGTTGAGAGACATGTTGGGCAATGAGGTTAAATGTAAATGCAATCATCAGATTATGAATAACCATATTTTCCATACTTATTTTGACATTTCTGTTTAAGCTTATTATATATCATTGAGTGGTTTTAAATAAAATATGAGTCACGGTCAGTTTTTCAATATGAGGGATTCATTAAATCATGAAGAGTTTAGAGTGCAGCAGAACAAGGATAAGCCAGCAGGAACAGGTTGAATAAAAGATAGAATCTGAATGATAGACTGATAATTCTTAATAGAAAAGGATATAAGAGCTCAAAGAGGTGGAGAAGATGCAACTGGGTGACACTGAACAATTTGGAATACGGGAAGCAGTATCCCCTAGTAGATGAGAGCAGAAGATTCCTCACGTCCAAAATGATCTGCAGGATGCATTGCCTTTGTGGCATTTGTTGGCCTGTTTGATTCCCAGTACTTGAGTTTCCTCATCAGTAAAACTTTATAACGATTTTTTTTTTTCTTTTTGACAGGCAGAGTGGACAGAGAGAGAGAGACAGAGAGAAAGGTCTTCCTTTTGCCGTTGGTTCACCCTCCAATGGCCGCCGCGGTAGCGCGCTGCGGCCGGCGCACCGCGCTGTTCCGATGGCAGGAACCAGGTACTTATCCTGGTCTCCCATGGGGTGCAGAGCCCAAACACTTGGGCTATCCTCCACTGCACTCCCTGGCCACAGCAGAGAGCTGGCCTGGAAGAGGGGCAACCGGGACAGGATCGGTGCCCCGACCGGGACTAGAACCCGGTGTGCCGGCGCCGCAAGGCGGAGGATTAGCCTGTTGAGCCACGGCGCCGGCCTTATAACGATTTTTTAACTCTCTTTGCATACTGTAAAATCAAACAAGTTAAAATATATAAATTACTTAATGAATGTTACCAGTAACTATTTTTTAAAAAGAAAGTGATATACTGCCTGGAAGATAAGGAAGGTGGAAAGATTCCAGAAATCCAAATACAGGATGCAGGCGAATAAAGACAGTGAATGTACATTTGTTCACTTTATTATTCATTTCAACTGTGCCCAGGGTAGAAGTGTAGAAGCTTGTTGTATATGTTTCATCTTCCCATGCATTCTGGATTCTAAATCAATTCATGCCTCACTGCTTGTTGGTGTGTATCCCGATACTTCTCTTCTTGTTTACCATGACTCAAAAACGTGAAACTACTTTGATTAATCTCCTTTCTTCCTTCCTTTTGTCTAGACAGTTACTGAGATTTATTTCTTCTGAACATAAACAAACAAAACACCCTCATCAGTCATTTCTTTACACTCACTGCATTCACACTTCCAAACCTCAGTCCAAGCTGTCTTCATAACATGCTGGGTTAATGGTGTGGCTTCCAAGTAGGTTTCCCTCTCTCTATATCACACTTTCTCAATATGAGACTTTGCATACATATTCTTTAACTATGTTATCCACTGCCTAAACTTTTCAGTTCATTGTTTTACTGCTATAGCACTTCTATCCCTGTGTTATTCTTCTGTTTTGCATACTATGAATCTTTTCCTTCACTCTTTTGCTCATCTCATTCCCATCATTGGGTTCTTTGTTACCTTGTAATCACATCATGCCCATCTGCACAGTGATAGTGTAGTCAGAACTTTCTTAACTATATAAGGCCTCAGCCCTCTCTTAGTTGCAAAACCAAGAAAGGCAAAATTTTGCATTTCATTGCATACCACATACATGTGGAGCAACTTCTTATAGAATTTTCCTGCTGTACAATAAGATTCTTCAGAGCAGAGATTATCTTATACTTTCATTGTCACTACAACTTGTATTTTGACAAGTAGTGATAGGTTTGCAATATGTTTGATCTATGTAGGGTTTAAAAATATCTCAAAATTATATGAAAGGAAGATGAATTACAAGATTACACTTATTTAGTGTAATAAAAATAACCTACTCCCACAACTCATTATTTCTATAGCATGTTATAAATATTTTAGATATTTCAACAACTACAGTATTATTAAATCATGTTAAAAGTTCATAATATATAGAAGTAGAGAATCTCATCCAAGACAAAAATGTAGGCTCATTGCTTTTGGAAATAAGAATTTAAAGCTACTTATCCTTTGGCATAATTTTTGAAAGGAAGTGAATAACAGACATAGTCCCTAAAATGAGTATGAATTTACAAAAGCTCATAATTATAGCATTGGGCTATTGTTTTTCTATAAATAGCAAAAAGGACAATAGATATTCAAAATGGTTTTTGAATCATTACTTAAATAGTAGTAGCAAAAGAAAATATGTAGTAAACCGAAAATATGATGGACAAGGATATAAGACTGAGCTTTACCCATATACAGAAAGAGGTCTCCTTAGAATTAATATCAGTTTATATTTGTAAAAAAAAAAAAGGAAATGAAAGTAAAGGATATAAAATTGCATTGATATAATACTATGATTCATGTCATCAATGTAAAAAATAAAGGAAAGGAAAGCAGAGACTTTGTTCCCAAAATTTAAATTCAGGTATTTAAATTCAAGTATACAAACAAATAAGTCATTCACTATTCATCTGCACCTAACTGAATAAAACACATACATATGATGGGTTTTCAGATCTTCATAACTAAAACTATAACCCTTTTCTCTTCAAAATTGGTGGCATTCCTACTACTATTCAATAAAAGAAAATAAATTTCTCTTCTAAATAATCAGTGTTTACAAATATGTGATAGTGCTAGGTTAAAAGGCAAAGGATAAAGCAGAAATTCACTCTTTATATAAATTGTTTTCTAGGCTTATCCTCAGAGCTCAGATTTTATTCATCTTTGTATTTTCTAGCGTCTTGATTAAAGTGAATGTTAAATAGATTAGTAAATGAGTTAGTATTAAATAGATAAATATTGCCATTCTAGAAAAAAATAGCTTATCAAGCAGAGTGACTTCTTAAGATAATAGTATTTTGGCAGATGTTTTCAAATAATGGATTTTTCAAAGCAGTAATTTAAGGAAAAGTAAAATGTTGGTGCTTTCAATATTTTGAAGCATATTACTAAGTCTTCCAATGGAAATTTAATTAAATTGATTGAAACAGCAGCTGTGCTTTGAATCGCTTGGTCATTAAAACCATGCAATCATTATTGATTCATAACATACAAAATAAGAAGAAAGTTACAAATAACAAACCTACAATTGATGCAAAGGTTTAATGCAAATGTTTAAAAAGACCTTTCTCTCTATCTCCCTGTCTATAACTCTACCTGTCATGTAAATAAAAAACAAAAATGTTTTGCCCACAATAGTCATTTCAATTTGTACACTTTGACTTGACCCATTTCACTGTTTCTCTCACTAAAATGCCAGGATACAGTTATACAAAACAAGATAAGATTGTCAAAGCCACCTAGCCTAGCAAGACATCTAGATGGCTCAATTTCCCCTGATTTTTTTTTCTATTAGCATTCATTGAAAAGTTCTGCTGAGTTAGAGTATCTTTTAGCCTCCATTCTATCTATTCAACTCATTTTATTCTTTAGTTGTTAATTCCAACCCCAAATTTCATAGCTATTAAATAAAATACAGTTGATTCTAAGTTATTGTTATCTTTGAAGCCCAAGTTGGATACCCTACTTAGGATGTAATTTTAGGATATATGACTACTGTATATGAATAAAGTGGCAGAGAGAATAAATGTAAGAAATTTCCTGAGATATTCCATGAGCTGGAAGTCCTAGAATCATGGACTATTACTTTGTCAACTCTTATTCCATCTCATATAATCAATGCCAGCCCTCACCAATGTGAGTAGGATTCCTGGACGATTTGCTCTTCATAACCTCAGCACTAAAATCATACTAAATTTTGCTCAATCAAGAAAAAAAAAACAAGTAGACTGTATACCTCTACTAAATCACTGCTTCTCTGAGGCCCATGTTCCATAAATCACATTAACATTAATTTCTTTTTAAGAAGTAACAGAACATCTTCATATCTTAGACAATGGTACATTTGCCTAAATTTATCAAGAGCTTCTACATACCTAAGCTATATTTGATGCTTTCAACTCTTCTATCTGGAAGAAAAAACAGAGAAACCAAAGAATCTAATACTCAAGAGTTACAGAATGAAAATAGGAATTAAATCTATATGTCCCAATTTTAAAAATAGCCTTGTATACAATCCACTGTTACACCAAATAGAGAGTGATGAAAGGGCTAAAGGCTTCATGCAGAACCAAGACATAGTCAGGGACAGGTATTTTTCCTTTCATTTATTTATACATTAATTCAATAACAATTTACTTGGGATCTATTATGTGCTAAGTATGGGAGAAAGGAATGAATAAAAGGAACTTGTAGCAGCATGGCAGAAACTAAGAGCAGAGAGGGAAACACAAAGAGTTTGTGCACAGTATAGAAGAGATGAATATAGTCTATGGAACAATGTATTTTTGCCTGGGAATTCAGAATTGATAGATCAGAGAGACTAGGTGGTAAAAGTCTGAGAATGTATCTCAGATTCAGACTGTATGCTATAGAAGATAATGAACTCGTGAAGCATTAATCAGATCAAGTTCTATGATCAGGTTGTATTTAAAAATAAATAACTCTAGTTGCTCTGTGAAGACTGATTTGAGGAGTGATGAGTAATCAGTCTTAAGAGATCAGGTGAGAAGCAATTTTCTTTCCTAGAACTATGAGGATAGAATAGACAGCAATATATTCATTCAGAAATTGAATTTTACACGTAGAATGCAGGAAATCATCTTTAATACATAGGAGGCTTTCTATCACTGTGTGAATAAGAAAAATCTTTCAATTCAACATCCTGATAAAGATGCTCCTGGCCATGTGCCTCAGAAAATAAGCTGAAACAATATCTCCTTCAGGACTAGCTGCGATCATTGTCTACTGTGGCTTCTTCCAAATATCCTGGTTCCTATTATGTTCCTATCCATGTGTTGTAGAGAAGATATTTGTAGAGGAAAAAAAAATCTATGTTTATCCTAATAACTTTAGCAGGTATTTTTTAAGGTTTTTATTTAATGAGTACAAATTTTCATAGGTACAACTTTAGGGATATAGTGTTTCTTCCCCTCATTCCCGCCCTCCCACCTGTACTCCCATCCCACCTCCCACTCCCTCTCCTGTTCCATTTTCTATTAAGATTCGTTTTTAATTGACTTTATATACAAAAGATCAACTCTTTACTAAGAAAAGATTTCAACTATTTTCACCCACACTGACACATTAAGTATAAAGTATAGTTTGAAGACAAGTTTTACCATTAATTCTCATAGTACAACTCATTAAGGACAGAGGTCCAGCATGGGGAGCAAGTGCACAGTGACTCCTCTTGTTGATTTAACAACTGACACTCTTATTTATGACATCAGTGATCACCTGAGGTTCTTGACAAGAGCTGCCAAGGCTGTGGAAGCCTTTTGAGTTCACAAACTCCATCGTTTTTAGACAGGGCCATATGCAAAGTGGAACTTCTCTCCTCCTTTCAAAGAAAAGTACATCCTTCTTTAATGGTCCCTTCTTTCCATTGGGGTCTCTCTCACAGAGATCCTTCATGCAGAACTGTTTTTGCCACAGTGTCTTGGCTTCCCATGCCTGAAATGCTCTCATGGTGTCTTCAGTTAGGCCTTAGGGACTGATTCTGAGGTCAGAGTGCTGTTTACAGTGTTTGTCATTCTGAGTCTGCTGTAAGGACTGCTTCTGCTTCCCATGTTGAAACTTTCTCTTCTTTGTAATTCTATCTATTGTTATTGCCAGGCACTTGATCTTATTTAAGTGGTCATTTTGACTGATGGTCCTATGTAAATGGTCAATTCCATACTTAATATGATCACTTTATCACATAAGATGAGATTAGTGCCACCTAACTAAATGGGATTTGGAGTCCCTGGCAAGTTTTTAGCTTCACCCTTCTGGGTAGGGCTGTGTGAATGTCTGCTGATCTGTGCAGCTCCTCGCTCTCTCATTCCCACTCTTATTTTAACTGGGATCTATTTTCAAATGACTTAATACATCTATGACTAATTCTATGTGAA
Source organism: Lepus europaeus (assembly GCF_033115175.1). Taxonomy (NCBI): domain Eukaryota; kingdom Metazoa; phylum Chordata; class Mammalia; order Lagomorpha; family Leporidae; genus Lepus; species Lepus europaeus. The sequence continues at coordinate 61,779,267 of NC_084829.1, read as the reverse complement.
GTAAGGAGTTCAGCCAATGGTATTAAGTAGATAAGAAAAAAAAGAATAAAAAAAATAGATAAAGTGAAATAATAAAGTCTTCCTCAACAGTCAAGACAAGGGCTGTTCAAGTAATTGCTTCTCATAGTGTCTGTTTCACTTCTACAGGTTCCCTTTTAGGTGCTCTGTTATTACTTGTCACAGATCAGGGAGAACATATGATATTTGTCCTTTGGGGATTGGCTTATTTCACTAAATATGATATTTTCCAGATTCATCCATTTAACAGTAAATGATCAGATTTTTTTTTAACTGCTGTGTAGTATTCCATAGAGTACATATCCCATAATTTTTTCTGCAGTCTTCTGTTGAGGGGCATTTAGGTTGATTCCATGTCTTGGCTAATGTGAATCGAGCTGCAATAACCATAGAAGGGCAGATGTTTCTTTTATTTCCTGATTTCATTTCCTTGGGTAAATATGAGGAGTGGGATGGATGGGTCATATGGTATGGCTATAATCAGATTTCTGAGTTCTCTCCAAACTGTTTTCCATAGTGGCATTACCAGTTTGCATTCTCACCACAATGGGTTAGGGTACCTTTTTACCCAAATCCTGCCAGCATTTGTTGTTTATTGATTTCTGTGTGAGAGCCATTCTAACTGGAGTGAGGTGAAACCTCATTGTGGTTTTGATTTGCATCTGCCTGATGGCTAGTGATCCTAAGCATTTTTCCATGTGTCTGTAGGCTGTTTGGATTTCCTTTTTTGAGAAATGTCTATTTAAGTCCTTTGTCCACTTCTTGACTGGGTTGCTTGCTTTGCTATTGTTGAGTTTTTTAATCGCTTTATATATTCTGGTTTTTAATCCTTTATCAATTGCATGGTTTGTAAATAATTTCTCCCATTCTGTAGGTTGCCTCTTTACTTTCCTTACTGTTTCTTTTGCTGTACAAAAGCTTCTCAATTTGATGTAATCCCAATTGTTAATCCTGGTTTTTATTTTTGGCAGATAGTAATTGAGGAAAAATGTAAAATTGAAGTTCAGGGAGAAGGGGAGTTGCTGCTGTCACCCCATTGTGTCCATGACCCCAGTTTGAATGTTGAGACCTAATTCAGTGAGAATAGTAAGCAATGGGGAAAGACTTTGGCCTCATAAAGAATTTTATAAAAGGGAACAGAAAAGTTAGGGGCAATAAAAGGGGAAGCCTTGATATGGAACAACTGTAAGAGTTAAGAAAGACTCTGAAAGATGACGGAGTCTGTACAACGTAGTGACTTCCATTTTCTTGTAATGCATTTGTTCCATTTAGCCTAATGTTCTGTACTTTTTTCATAAAGTTACTTTTTTCTTTTTCAATGTGGGCCTTATGTGTTCTTGCAATTTAGTCAATAGTTTGGCTTTTGCTTGTTCTTATTTATAACTCTGACTCTCTTTCCTAGCGGTGAGCAGATTTTTTTCTTTTTATGGGCTTCTAAAAAGTCCCTCTAGACCTTTTCTTACATTTAATTATTTTGATTTGCGGTTCTGGTGTTTGGTTTTTATATTCTCTTATTTAGAGTCATACCTGCTGTAGTTTGCTGCTTTATTAGTTGTTTATTAAGTAATAAAGGCTTCTGAATCAGATATAAGAATTAAAAACGAAGAGCAAAAAATGATTCTCCTCTATTTTTCCTGAATAATCCAAGTAGTCTTCTAGGCATTGATGAATTTGCTGTCAAAATATTGTTTTGATAAGAATAACAATTTACGAAAGCTCTAGGTATTCTATTCTAGTTTGCTAGTGTTTTCTTTTAAACATCTTTCCAATGTTTTTTTAATTTACCTGCATTATCACATTAATGGATGGAAGGATAACATCTCAACATTCCATTACTGTATCCACAGCCCTCGAGCTGTGCGCGCAGCAGAGCAGGCTGTACTGAAAAATTCAACTTGGACCATATTGGTCTCCCCTTTTGCTCTATCTATGCCATATGACAGCTACATTGATTTATTTGCCTTTCTCTACATTACTTCTTTAAACCTAACATCACCCTAACCATATTATGGATCCCTGTTCCACTAATAAGCCCCCATTTCAGCTCTGGACATTTCAAGCAACTCCCTGCTTAGTTTGTTGCTCTCCCCATAGATCCAAACACCCACCACCTTACATATCCCTCCAACTAATATTTAGAAAATTTAAAAGTAATTCTTGTCTTTGTCATGATTACATTCCAGAAGCTTTAAGTAAAATGACAGTAGAATTCTTGTTCAAGAGAATACTATATAGAAAAGAACACGAAGGCAGGCATGAACTGAGCCTCTCTGTAAACAAAGTGGTGTATATTCACCTTTGTATACCAAGTGCCTAGAATAGTTTTGGGCATGAAGCAGGCTCTTAAGAAATGGCTATTAATGAAATTCTGAGCAGCCTTATGTGACCGTTCAACAATGCACTTCACACGAATCATTAGGATTTAGATTTTGAGTTATAGTTGAGGTGTTAGTACTGTTTTCTATAGTTATTATTTGCCGATTCATCCTTCATATCCTCCATACTCTCATTTCTAAGTTAAGGATAGTGCATCTCTTACATGTACATTGATGTATTGACTTTTTAAAAAGTATGGAAATTATGTACATTAAGACAAATAATATGCAAATGCTAGTCATCCTCAAATATAAGCATTTTTCTGAGTATTGCTTCTTTTTTACATTTTTAAACTTTTATTTAATAAATACAAATTTCCAAAGTACAACTTTTGAATTATAGCGGCTTTTTACCCCATAACCTCCCTCCCACCCACAACCATCCCATCTCCCACTCCCTCTCCCCTTCCATTCACATCAAGATTCATTTTCAATTATCTTTATATACAAAAGATCAACTTAGTATATACTAAGTAAAGATTTCAACAGTTTGCACCCACACAGAAACACAAAGTATAAAGTACTGTTTGAGTCCTAGTTATACTGTTAATTCACATAGTTCAACGCATTCAGGACAGAGATCCTACATGGGGAGTAAGTGCACAGTGACTCCTGTTGTTGATTTAACAATTGACACTCTTACTTATAGCGTCAGTAATCACCTGAGGCTCTTGTCATGAGTTGCCAAGGCTATGGAAGCCTCTTGAGTTCACCAACTCCAATCTTAGTTAGACAAAGCCATAATCAAAGTGGAAGTTCTAGCGGCGCCGGCACACCGGGTTCTAGTCCCGGTCGGGGCACCGATCCTGTCCCGGTTGCCCCTCTTCCAGGCCAGCTCTCTGCTGTGGCCAGGGAGTGCAGTGGAGGATGGCCCAAGCCCTTGGGCCCTGCACCCCATGGGAGACCAGGATAAACACCTGGCTCCTGCCATCGGATCAGCGCGGTGCGCCGGCCGCAGCGCGCTACCGCGGCGGCCATTGGAGGGTGAACCAACGGCAAAAGGAAGACCTTTCTCTCTGTCTCTGTCTCTCACTGTCCACTCTGCCTGTCAAAAAAAAAAAATAAAAAATAAAAAAAAAAAATAATAAAAATAAAAAAAAAAAAACAAAGTGGAAGTTCTCTTTTCCCTTCAGAGAAAGGTACCTCCTTCTTTGATGGCCCGTTCTTTCTACTGGGATCTCACCCACAGAGATCCTTCATTAGTTTTTTTTTTTTTTTTTTTTTTTTTTTTTTTTCCCCAGAGTGTCTTGGCTTTCCATGAGCATTGTTTCTTGCTTTTCTTCTCTTGGCTATGCTGTTCTTACCATCATCTCACTGTCAATAAGGGTGTTGCATAATCCAGTCCTGAATTTCTTTTGGCTTTAAATATGGTTAATATATTGGAAATACTTAGAGCAAAAATTTACAGGTATTAGGTTAGTGTGTGCTTAATGATGATGCATTGATCTTCAACTTTTTTACTTTTATAAAAAGTCTATAGTACTGAGTCACCTTTATATTATAGCTTATTAGAGTTTAAATGTACAACTTCTGGCAATAAATTGTATCTTTGAGAATCTAGATGTTACTTAGGCAACATGTTTTAATTTCCTCCATCTCAGTTTCCTCAACAGTAAAGAAATAAAGGAATAATGCATTAATTTCTGAACATTAGTTTAGGTATTCAATGTGAAGTCTGTCAAAATATTTTAATCAATACTGTCACATAGAAGTTTCAATGAATATTCACTGTTAGATGTTATTTGTATGAAGTTTAAATAAAAAACGATTAGCATTTTATTATGTACAAACAGTATTTCTGGAAATTTGAAAATAGCTTTTAGGGCAGAAGTTTGTCATAAACTCAAGGAGATAGTAATTACAACAAATCTAATTTCTATGTTATATGGCTGTGTGCCTGTATGTGTGCATAAATTGAATAATGTAAATTTTTTCCAAGATAATATTCTTTCAGAAATATTTAATAGTCACATGAAGACTTGTGATTATTTTATTGTTTTTCACTTAGGAAAACAGAACATTAGATGCAAATATAATCTGTTCCTCTAAAATTAGATTAAACACTTAAGTTATTTTTTGTTGCTAAACAATGGAATAGATGTCATAATAAGCATCTTCCCAATTACCGATCAGCTTAAATTACCTCTTTTACTCCTTGATTCCAAGTACTAGTTAAACTCTATCATTTCAACGTAACAAATTATTAGCTAAATGGGTGAGAGATTTATTAGATCTATAGATTTTTTTTTTTTTGACAGGCAGAGTGGACAGTGAGAGAGAGAGACAGAGAGAAAGGTCTTCCTTTGCCATTGGTTCACCCTCCAATGGCCGCCGCGGTAGGCACACTGCGGCCGGCGCACCGCGCTGATCCGATGGCAGGAGCCAGGTGCCTATCCTGGTCTCCATGGGGTGCAGGGCCCAAGCACTTGAGCCATCCTCCACTGCACTCCCTGGCCACAGCAGAGAGCTGGCCTGGAAGAGGGGCAGCCAGGACAGAACCGGCACCCCAACCGGGACTAGAACCCGGTGTGCTGGCGCCGCAAGGCAGAGGATTAGCCTAGTGAGCTGTGGCGCCGGCTAGATCTATAGATGTTTAAAAATAAAAAAATAAAATTTTCTGTTGGTTTTGGTGTTTGTGGTGTTGATATAGTTCAACATGTAGTTTAAAAAATTTTTACCATATGTTATGCACAATTAAACAAAGGTAGTTTTGTGCATAATAAAAATAGTGCCCCATGTAGAAGTTTCTTTTAACATTTTTACTCTTCCAAGTACTGTCCATCTGACTGTGGATCTAATATTAATGTTAATGTCCCTTCCCAACATTTTAGTCATTAATATTAAAAAAGTAAAGAGTACTGTTGTTTTGAAATATTTATCAATATTTTATTTGTCTAGTGACTTCATTTCTAGTAACGCTGTACACTTTATTGCAGTGTGTTGAATTTTGAAAAGGCCTTGTATTAATATTCCTTATAATCTTATGACTTGAAGCCACATCTTGATTTCGGTATTGGAAAGATACACATACCACACAGCAGAGATTTCTGTCATCATTATCACAGAAAAGATAAAAGCATAGATATTTAGACTCTTAGTTATAGGAATTTCCCTTTGTTATCTATGAGAAAAACCACTTTCATTGTGTATTGAAAAATATTGATTTGTGTGCTAAAATTAGGAAGTTAGATGAGAACTTCTATCTGTAAACCACTATGGCATTTTTTCTTTTCTTTTTTAAAGATTTTATTTGTTTATTTGAGAGGTAGAGTTACAGACTCTAATGATAGAGACAGAAAGTTCTTCCAAGTGGCCACAATGGCCAGAGCTGAGCCAATTCGAAGCTAAGAGCGAGGAGCTTCTTCCAGGTCTCCCATGCGGGTGCAGGGGCCCATGGACTTCCACCATCTTCTGCTGCTTTCCCAGGCCACAGCACAGAGCTGGATCAGAAGTGGAGCAGCTGGGACTAGAACTGGTGCCATTGTGGGATGCTGGTGCCACAAGCAGAAGTTTAACCTTCTGTGCCACAGCGCTGGCTTCAGTATTTTTATTTTTCTATATATTTTTAAAGATTTGTTTATTTTTTTGAAAGTCAGAGTTACACAGAGAGAGAGAAGGAGAAACAGAGAGAGAGAGAGAGAGAGAGAGAGAGAGAGAGGTCTTCCATCTGCTGGTTCACTCCCTAATTGGCCTCAGTGACCAGAGCTGAGCCAAAGTGAAGCCAGGAACCTGGAGCTTCCTCTGGGTCTCCCACATGAGTTCAGGGGCCCAAGGACTTGTGCCATCTTCTACTGCTTTCTCAGGCATAGTAGGGAGCTGGATTGGAAGAGGAGCAGCCAGGACTCTAACTGGTGCCCATATGGGATGCCAGCACTGCAGGCGGCAGCTTTACCTGCTATGCCACAGCGCTGGCCCATCTTTTTCTATTTTTTAGTATTTATTATTTTATTGTAATGTCAAAGTTACAGAGAGATAGAGAAGAGAGTGAGAGACAGAAATCTTCTATCCTCCAGTTCACCTCCCAGATGACTGAAACAGCAAGAATTGGGCAAGGCAGTCACTTGGGAGTCACTTGGGGCTCCCCAGATAGATGAGAATGACCCAAGTATTTGAAACATCTGTTTTCCAAGATGCATTAGCAGGGAGCTGCATCGAGAAGTGGAGCAACTGGAACTGGAACCGCTGCCCATATGGGATGCTGGCATTGCACACAAAGGCTTTATCTGCTAGACCACAGACGTTGCCTGAGTATGACATTTTTCATGGCCAGTTAGTCATTGAAATATATTATTTTACTTTGGGGGAAAACTTATAAGCACATGGTACTTTTAATGCCATGTGATAGCCTCTCTCAATATTTGTGAAGGAACTTCAAAAAAGTCTGTGAAAAATGAGACCAAAAATAAGTATATTTGGGTACAAATTTTGGAATCCATAGATTTGAGGGGGGTCTCCAAAACAGTTTGTGAACATTCATAATATGAAAAACTATGCATGGATTTCAAAACCTTTTTCACTAGCATAACTTTACATTTCAATTCCATTTTTTTCACAGACTTTTTGAAGTACCCTAATATTACCTTTTGACCATTCATTTTTGGTATATTACATTGTTATTTAGGGCAGCAGTCTCTTCCTTTTTCTCTGCCTTCTTCTCATATGTTTCCTCTTTTACTCTTCCCTCTGTGCCTCTCCTCTCCTTATTCTAAGAAATCCCTCAAAACAAAGGAAAGAGCCTAATGCAATTCCCGTATATAATTGAAGCCTTAACTCTGTTTTGTCCCCTCCCTGTATTAACAGGCAAGTACAGTAATTAAAGGAATCTCTCTAGGCTGCCTTCTAACAGCATGGAATGTCTTCAAATTCCTCATGTAACATATCAAATCTGGATTCTTTTCTTTGCTATCTTCCTTAGCTTGTTACTCTTGACTTTTTTAATTACAGGACTATTTCTCCTTTGGTTTCTCTGCACTGCTTACTCCCCTCATCTGGCCCAGGTTCTCTAAATTACAATGCAATCTGGACCCCTAGATTACTAGTTTCATGCGAGAGAAGAGTATTGGTTGTTCATTTCTGAATTAATAATTTCAGTTCATGCTATAGAGGAACTATACTTTTATATGAATAAATATTCTAATAATTAATACAATTCGCTTCGAGCTAAATTAGTTCTGACATTAATTGCATTGCTGGAAGAATGCCTTATCAGACTGTGCCAAAGTGTGCTAGAGTTGCTATCATTAAGGCCTCTTCATGAAGCCTGTGTCCTCCAAAATTAATCAGGCATTCAGAAAAGAGACAGCATTTCTAAAGAGCTGTACAATATGTAACTGAAAGAATATAAAATATTTGATGTTAAAGGCCAAAAACTGAAAACAAATGATTCAGATCATATCTGATTGCTAAGTAATTTTTAAAAAAGATATATAAACTGATCAAGTGTTAGTAGTCTATTATACGAAATGCTAGAAGAAGCTTGTGTTAACAAATATCTAAGACAAAAATAAGTAGTGTTAGATTTTATACTAGAAATCTTATAATAAATTTTTATATTTCCACTATTGACAACTTCTTCTGTTTTAGATAATTTATAAATGGATTTATTACACCTTGAAGTATTATACATATGTATTTTTACAGTTAGCACACAAACATAGATATAAACATCTATGTATAAGTAGAAACTCAGTGGTCTAACCAGATACATAGTTGTATACATTAGAATTTTAAAAGCCATTAACCATAGTTCAAATACATTTAACAAAATGTATTACAAAGTTGCATTCTATATTTCCATGGCCCATATAAAATAATACTTATAAATTTTAGTGAAACCTGTGGATATATTTTTAAATAAGTTCTCTAATCTATATAAATCTCTTTATAAGCAAGGATTATGTCAACACTAAAAATTAAAGAAAAGTGAATTCTTAACATTTTTTGTTTCTCTATAAAATTGTAATTATCTTATATCATCCCTTTCCAATAAAACATTCAAGGAATTGCCATGACTTTATATATTTTTTGATTTATTTATTTACTTGAAAGTCAGAGTTACACAGAGAGAAAGAGAAGCAGAGAGAGACAGAGAGGTTTTCCATCCACTGGTTCACTTTGCAAATGGCTGCAACTGCTGGAGTTGCGCTGATCCAAAGCCAAGAGCCAGGAGCTTCTTCAGGGTCCCCCATGTGGGTGCAGGGGCCCAAGGACTTGGGCTACCCTCCACCACTTTCCCAGGCTATAGCAGGGAGCTAGATCACTGACTATTTTTAAAGAAATATTCATTTGAAAACAGAGTAACTGAGATAGAGGAAGAGACAAAGAGCGAGAGAGATTTTCCATCTTTCTCATTCACTCTCCAAATGGCCACATAGGGCCTCAGCCAGGAGCTTGTAACTCTGAGTTTCCTGTGTGTAGGTGGCTATAGACCCTAGATATTGAAATCCACCCACCACGCTAGGTGCTACCATGAAGGAATTTTTAGAGATGACTAAATCCTTTAATCAGCTGATTCCAGTAAATCAGAGGGATTAAGTCAGGCTGGGCCAGGGAAGCTCTGTAGAAGAAGCTCAGATCTTCCAAAGAGCTCCTGTCTGGAGAGTTCCAATCTGCTCTCGATCCTCTCCATGTTTGTTTGGTTGTTTTTTTTTTTTTTTTTTTTTGGTTTTGTTTTTTGTTTTGTTTTTGTTGTTTTTTGTTTTGTTTTTGTTTTTTTGACAGGCAGAGCGGATAGTGAGAGAGAGAAAGAGAGAGAGAGAAAGAGAGAGAGAAAGGTCTTCCTTTTTGCCGTTGGTTCACCCTCCAATGGCCGCTGCGGCCAACGCATCGCACTGATCCGAAGCCAGGAGCCAGGTGCTTCTCCTCGTCTCCCATGCAGGTGTAGGGCCCAAGTACTTGGGCCATCTTCCACTGCACTCCTGGGCCATAGCAGAGAGCTGGACTGGAAGAGGGGCAACCAGGACAGAATCCGGTGCCCTGACCAGGGCTAGAACCCGGTGTGCTGGCGCCGCAGGCGGAAGATTAGCCTATTGAGCCATGATGCCGGCAGATCCTCCCCATGTTACTACCTATGGACAAAAAAACTCAGCCCCTGTCTGTAGCATCCAGCTTCTTTGTGGTCTATCCTTTCTGGTGGCCTGCCCTGTAGACTTCTCGGTTGCTTAGCTAGCCCCAACAATTGGGTAAACACTCTCCTTGCTCTCTCTCTCTTCTTTCTCTCTCTCACTGTCACTCATCTCTTTTTCTCTTCTACATGCATTTCTATTGTGTGTATGTCATCTGTTTCCATGTACATTTGTATCTACCTTTCTGGCTATCAGTCCTACAAATGTCATTGCTTGTCTGTTGAACATTAACTGATGCAGTGCCCTTTGGGCCTAACGTTTGTCTTTCATAAAAGTAGAAGACTGGTTGGGTATAGTCTCAGTTACGTTTCAGTCCGAAATTCACATGATTCTGATTTTAGGATCAGCATTCCTTTACCTTTGAGACACTTCTAAAGAATGAAGCCCAGGTCTATACATATTCATAAATGTGTCATCATTGAGTTTTACCGCTTACTTAATAATACACCATTTTTCTTCACTTTATAATCCTTGTCATGAATCCCATTTTGTGTGCTATTAATATCTCTACTTTCAACAAAAATAGTATTTATGTGCACTGTATAATATTTACACATGAAGTGAATAGTAAAATTTTAAAAATTGTTAAATGCATGTGCTCATTGAACTCTTCCTTATACTTTTCTGTATTATTTGAAATATCTTAAAATATAAATTATGAGGTCAAAACATTTTTAAAAAGAATTATAATTCATTAGAACAAAAGATTCTCATGTAGTTGCAGTATCATGTAACAAGTAATATACCAATTTAATTCTACAAGTCAGTGTGTACTGTGACTTAACACCCTCATAGCAATTGTGAATATATTATTAAGAAATCACCCATCTGATGATAGAATAGTTATTTCTAGAATCAATTCATGTTACTGTGTTTAACCTTTATTATTAATATTCTTGGGATGCACTAAAGATATTTGTACATGGGAGTTTTCCCAAACTTGGTTTTGGAATCATTTCTCAATTAATTATCTATTTTCCCAATTGTGTATAGTATAGGACCACGCAATTTGGCCTAGCAATTAACATTCTTCGTGGGAAGCCTTCATTCCATATTGAACTGCTTAGGTTTAAGTCCTGGATCCACTCTTGATTCCACCTTCCTGTTAGTGCACATCCCAGGAGATAGCAAATGATGACTCAGTTTAATTCCTTACAACAATACAGGAAACCTGGATGGGCTTTGTGTTTGAATTTGGCCCTAGCACTGACTATCATCACCATTTTGTGAGTGAACCAGTATATGGGAAATTTCTCTCTCTCTCAAAAAAATGAATAAATAATAGGCAGCAAATACTCATTTTCTTGATTTAACTATAATGGTCTATCACAACACCTTAACTTGTCCCATGGTGCTCAAAGCAAGAGTACTTTGCTTGAATCTTTACTTTCCTTTTCAATATACTGAACAGTCTTCAGTTAAAAGAGTTCCCAAAAATCAGCATAGAATTGTACGGTTATGATATCTGAGGAGATTCTGAACCCTGAGTTTAGCCACCAAAACAGCGACATTTGATATTTGCTTGACTCCATTCCTCTCTGTTTTGGGATTGGCCAAATCATAGCTGGCATTTCCTCTGGTGACTATAATTAGGAAAGATTACTTGAAAAAAATGTTAACATTATGTAAAAACTCCCCATTCTATAATAATACTTTCTTTCTATAAACAAGTTAATTTTATTTCTTCCTGACCATGGTAAACAATTACAGTTCTACAGACAATTGAGTTGAATCTAGAGATAATATGGGAGACTAAATGTAAAATCAAACAAAATCAAACAAAAACCCATGTTGCCATCTGGTGGTTCAACATACTTAGTTCAAGCGGGATCTGGGTGCATTTATGAGACTATGTTTAGATTCTATACAAATTCCTACACAAACATGGGTATGACTAAATGTCTATGTCATTGAAGTCTAGAAGTACTTTTATGTTTTTCTTGTTTTTGACTCCCAGAATTTATACATAAATATTCCAAAATATGTCTTAATGTAAATTGCAATTTATTGTTATAGTCAAAGATTTACTATCTGGAACATAGTTTTAAATTCTATATAATATGTATAAAGACATATATAAGCATATATATGTATATAAATATGTATACATCCACTTATTGCAAAGTACAAATATGAATTAGAAACCAATGAGATTTGGTTTTTTTGTGGCCTACATAAAAATATCCTTATATTTTCAAAATAAGAAATGAAAACAGGTTGATTAAAAGCAGTGTGCTCTCTTTCACTGGTTCTAATATATTGACACTTGATCAATAATTTTGTTAGGAAATTTAAGTGATACCTTAACACCCACTTTAAGTGGATATAAATTCCAAAATTATGCCCAGATCCAATTCATATGATACTAAAGAAAATTATTGAATTAGAATAAAAATATTTGAATTTTTCTATGACATTATATTTTTCCAAAGACTCATATTACATTAGGATTTCACAATTTATTTTTTATTTCCTTTTAATTTCATCTATTTCTAAATAATATCAGGTTAAGGACAATAGTTGCATACAGTAATATGCATTATCATAATAAATCAATATATAAAGCTATGCTTCTAACAAAATTTTCCTTTCTCTTCAGTGTTTCTTCAAAGATTTTATGTATTTGTAACATGAAAAGGGATCCACAAATCTCTTTTGATTAATTGTCAATGAATCTATGTAAATTGGTTCATATACAAATTTTAAATGATTTTTTAATGATCCAAAGTCTAGAAAATATTATCTTTGCATTACTTTTTATGACCACTATAATGGAGTCTGAGGAGGAAACCTTGGACTAAATGTTCTGCAATTCCTTCTCAAAATGATTATCCCAGCTTTGTAATTAATTATAGTGGCCTATATTGTCTGGTATATCACTGAGAGAAGACAAATCAGTGTAAATTGCAGCAGAATAGTAGGTTTGCTGTAAGGAAAGATTTTGCCACCTAGAAATGTGGTCATCTCCTTCACTGGTTCTCTCTTATAAACCTCGTACTGTTCATTTAACCTTGATGATTTATGTGAAAGCAACTAAGGATTGAATTAGGTGACCCTTTAGGGCTCCTTGGAGACATGTGATTCTATATTCTTCTAATTTGACCTTGAGTTCATTCCACAGTGATCATTTGGGGCACATGGATAGTTATCCTTAGAAACAGATCAACGAGCAGCTTCTGTTTGGCATTCATGTTTTTACCATATAGACAACATGCCTGCCACTCTGTTCACATGCAGGCAATTAATCAAGTATAATTGTGCCCATACACCTCTGTCTGCTTAGCTGCAAATATGTTTAATTACTAATTTGGACAATTATTTATTTATAACACAATTATTTTCAACAAAATGCTACCTATTTGCATCAATAAAATAGCATATTAAAAGCTACTGAGCACTGTTATCTCACAGTTACCATCAAGGGAGTTGAGAAACAAACCAAGATACTGTAACATATTTTGATTCTTTCATAGTTGAAATCTTTCAGATCTAAAATATGGAATTCATTGTGATATAGCCTTTTACAAAACAACAGAAATTACTGATTTTTCACTTTATCTTGAGCCAACAGAAAAAACTTCCTATATCACAGAACATCATAGGTGTCATGATTTAAGTACTTAATCTTTCATTTCTAAATTCCAAAACATTATAATTATGTAACTCTGAGATCCCCAATAACTACGCTCAATCATGTTTGAGTTCAACAAATGATTATAGTTTTTAAAAAAAAAAGTCCCTTCTTTAAAACCAGCATGTAGTTTCCTTTTGTCTGCTTTCTCCCAAGTTCTCCCTGTGTTTACTAATATTTAAATATAAATCAACAATCTTTATATATTCCTAATGCATGAGTATAAGTTAGTTTACAAATTAATTATGGATAGCAGGCATTGGCAATAGTCTGCCTCAATAAAACTTAGATCTAACCAATTAATACTTATTTGCTCTGAATCATTGTGAAAATTCAATCTGTAAGTATTTGGTTTTAGAGGAATTTACTAATAGCCTCCTTGATTTAGTGGACTAGGAGTTAGCAAGTTTGGGACTCAGAATTAATCTTTCACAATCAATGAGAAGATTTTCTTAGTGAAATAATTATAAAACCATGATAAATTCCCTGTATTTCTTTTATAGCCCTGTAATCAATACACTAAGTCGAAGTTATGGTTAGAAAGGGGAGGAAATGAATAAGAGATACTTTTGTCACTACCTCAATTTGGTTAATGAATAGTTGCACACTGTAACCAGGAATAAAAAAGTAAATAAATATCAATCCAATGCCACAGTGACAGATGTCAATGCTTCTTGTTGTGGAATACTTTCTATACAAATTCATGCAATTCATACATTCCTTTCATTTGGAGAATTATCTTCAAAGTAGGTTTCAACTGAATCTGCTGTTGTTTCTCACATTTGTGCCCTGTGAGAACTTATCAAAGGCCAAGACTTCTGACCATGCTACTCGAAAGTCTTCCTTTACCATTCCCCTATTCATCTGTTCCTTATACACTCATTGAGTCAAGGGCTTAGCCAGGAGATGGAAGAAGAAGAAGGGGTGGGAGCATGGGTGAGAGGGAGGGTTTGGTTGGAAGTATCACTATGTTGATAAATGTTTATATATATACATACACACACACACACATATATATATATATATATACTCATTTTTATGTATATATATTCTTATATATATAAGAAAGCATTATCTCCAAGTGTGGTCTGTGGAGAACAGGCCTCTCCTCCATTCTCAATCTCTTTTATGAGATAGGGAGAGGTAGCTTAACATGCATGATGCCAACTGGCAGTTTTATGGCACCATCAACACGCAGTTCAATATACATAGGGTGAGCAAGGCAACTTCTCTTCTTGCTCCTGGAGGGGACACAGGAGCGTCTTGAGAAAGTGGGCATTTTGACTTATAGATAAATAGAAAATACTGTATTACAGGGCTTGCAATGGTTCCAGTTTACTTAGTCCTAACTAGCTGCCTGCCTATTCCCATCATGTCAGTCCCCATCTCTGATACAAAACAGGAAGAACTTTCTTTCCTGGACCTCAACACTTCATTTCCTTTTACTTTCTGGCCCAAATATTTGCTTTTTAATTCACATTCCTAAATCAATAAGTTCTAAGTCTTTGAAAAATACTCTCTTTTCAAACATGTTTCTCCTCCTACATACTTTTTTTTTTTTTTTTTTTTTTTTTTTTTAACTTGACCCAGTGAGTATTTCCCCATCAGAGCAGCATTTCACTCAGGTCAGGCCCTGCTCTATACTTGTCCTGCCTGAGTCCTTCCTTCTTCCTAAGAGTTATAATTCCTTAAATATCCTTAAACACTGTATTTCTTACCTTCAATATCTTTGTAACTCACTTACTATTTTAAGAATTTTGTAGCTCTTAAATCTGAGGACAGTCTTATGAACTTTTAGCCCTCTATGCCCAATGGAATTTAGAGCCCTTAATCCAATATTACCTACCTGTTCCAAACATAGACGATTTATAAACTGAATTCTAACTAGAGATCCAACAGAAATAACTCACTTTTCTCTTTAAAGTAATAAATATTGCTCTTCTGACTAATATCTAAGGCTCAGCACAGACACCCTCCTTTGCCTATAATCGTATTTTGACCACAATGATGATTGGTTAAGGGAACTAAAATTTAAGCTACAACAGTCTCCACCTGAGGTCAGTTTAGCCAGTTAAAGTTTTGAGAGCACATTTTGTTCAATCCTAGAAGGTCACGATGTTACTTTCTGACACTCAGGTACAAAACTGTTATTAAGTCTGCAGTGACCGCCTTACAGCTTTGTGCCCTTTGCTGAGGTTCAGGCTTTGCAGAACCCTGTAACTCACAGGCTGACTTTGCCTATTAGGCCTGTGGATGACCAGAATTTGGCAAAGCAATTCAAGATATACCTGTCACAGTTGCTGGAAGTAAGGACATAATACCATCAACTTAAGGCCCAGGAAGCTAATCCACCTATAAATGGAGGAATCCAAAGTTGATATGCCCCAATATGGAAAACCCCACTGCAGTGGTCTTCTAAGATCTAAAGACACCTACACAAATCACAAGAGTGAAAATACCAATTGCAAAACAATTCATGGCTTGTGTTTGCCTCTGCCAATCACCAAGATTAAAACGATTGTCCTGCCTATTAAAATGTAATGCCTAAACCCATTAAGTCACTATTCCAAAAAGCCTCTGTAAAATTGTAAATCATGTCTGTGTGTTGTAAATAAGGCAATAGATATTAGAGATGCAGAAAGCACCCAATAAATAGCACCTCCTTTCCCATTTAAGTCTGCAATAAAAGACAATTTATAAAACAAAAAATCAAAATATCACTTTTATTACTAATTAAACTATTATCAAAATGTGGCTTGTGTCTAAGGGCATCTGAATTACTAAATCTCTCTCTGGTTAATCAGGCAGACTTCCTAACCCTGTTACTGGCCTCACCAAACCAAGGCATACTTGTCCACATGGAATACAACCTGTTTCTTCGAAACTATGAAGGAGCAGTGAGGACCCCAATCCATGGAGGGCCACCAGAGAGAAAGGAGAAGGAAAAGAAAGGATTGTGCCTGCTGTATTGTTCTTTCTAAACTCAAATCAGATAAACGATCTCTCTTCCCTGGTGAGAAGTCAGAGACAGGCTAGAGATGAGCAGGAATTTAGCTCCAAGAGAATTCCTTCCACAGAAAAGAAACCAGCAACCTGGGAATGCAACCTTCCTCTGTTCCTCAACATTTCCAGGTTTTAAATACCTCTTGGCCAAGCTTCTAATTTAACAAAAGGGTTTATGGTGCTTTACCCCTTGAGGGGATGACATCAAGCATGTCCTCTAGTTTCATACCTTTCAGTAAACAAAATTTTATTTTTTAAATTTTTTTTAAAGATTTATTTATTAGAAAGGCAGAGGTACAGAGAGGCAGAGGCAGAGAAAGAAAGAAAGAGGTCCTCCATCCACTAGCTCGCTTTACAGTTGGCTGCCACAGCCAGAGCTGCGCTCATCCAAAGCCAGGAGCCTCTTCCAGGTCTCCCACGCAGGGGCAAGGGCCCAAGGATTTGGGACATCTTCCCTTGCCTTCTCAGTCTACAGCAGAGAGCTGGATCGGAAGTGGAGCACCTGGGACTCAAATGGGCACCCATATGGGATGCTGGCATTGCAAGTGGCAGCCCCACCCAGTATGCCACAGCACCGCCCTGTAAACAGAATTTTATTGGAACATGGACATGCCATTCATGTATATACTGCTTATGGTTTTTCACACTACCAAAATATGGTTTAAAAGTTTGGAGAAAGAACTTATAACCCACAGAACCTAAAGTACTGTGGTCTTTTAGAATAAATGTTTCCCAACCTCTTTCCTAGACAACAAGAAACATGTCTTAATCATATTAGTCAGTTTGTATGGACCAACACAGTATATTTTGATATATTTGTTGACAGAAATTCCTTGACTGCACTCATTGTTTAGTGGAAGGTGTGATTATTAAAACTTCAATTCCCAACTTGGAATATATGAAAGCAATTGATGGAGGAATCAGGAAAATTTTCTCTGAAGAGATCATGTATGAGAAAATCAGGAATCTGAAGGCAGAAAAGTTGTCAATTTGTTTGTAAAACTCTCTTTCAGTCAGATGTTCTCCCCCAACACATTTAAACTGTAATCAAAAAGAATTTCTGGAGCTGGTGCTGTGACATAGGAGGTTAAGCCTATGTCTGCAGCGCTGGTATCCAATATGGACACCACTTCGAGTCCCGAGTTTTCCACTTCTGATCCAATTCCCTGCTAATGCACCTGGGAAAGCATTAGAAGATGGGCCAAGTCTTTGGGCCCCTGCACCCACATGGGAGATCTGGAAGAAGCTTCAGGCTCCTGGCTTTGGTCTGGTCCAGCCCCCGCTCTTGTGCAGCCATTTGGGAGAAAACTAGCAGATGGAAGATTCTCTCTCTCTCTCTCTCTCTACTTCTTCTTCTTCTTCTCTCTCTGTATCTTTGCCTTTCAAATAAATAAATAATCTTAAAAATTTCCATTAAATATGTATGCAAAAAGATAATTTAATGTATTTTTCCTATTCATAAAACAGTAATACAGTAATAATTGCAGCTTCAAAAATAAAAATACAATAATGATTTTACACAACACTGATAGAACATGTACTATATATCATGTGATGTTATAAGTACTCTACTGAATGAATCCACTCATTCTTCAAAACCATATGAGGTAAGAAATGTGTCCACTAAACTCATGAGTTTAGTTTTTTTTTTTTTTTTTTTTTTTTTTTTTTTTTTTTTTTTTTAAGATTCATTCTGTTTATTTGAATGTAAGAGTGACAGGCAGGGAGAGATACAGAAAGAAAGATATTTTCCATGTGCTAGTTCACTCCCTATATGGCCATAATGGTCAGGGCTAGGCTAGGCTGAAGCCAGGAGCCTAAAACAGCATCTGGGTATCCCACATTAATGGCAGGGACCCAAATACTTGAATTATCATTTGTTGTCTTACCAAGCACATTAGCAGGGATTGGCAGTGGAGCAGCCAGGACTCTAACCATGACTCCAGCTAGGATGCCCTTGTTACAAGCAGCTGCTGAACCTACTGCACCACGACACTGAACCCTGATGAGGCTTAAAAATAGAGTAATGTGTCACACATCATACAGATAAAAACGACAAAGCCATCTTTGAAAGAAAATAATTCTCTGCTCTTCAAAATGTGATCATTGGGTAATGAACAGAAATACAGGCATGCATTTCTAAGGGAATAATAAGATAATTAATAATGAATAATAATAAGATAAGTCTCCTACTTATCTGTGATTTTACTTTCTAGGATTTCAGCTACTGAATCATGATCAAGAAATAGTAAATGGAAAATTTCAGAAAAAAGCAATTCATGAGTTTTATAGAACTTTTATTACAAAATATTCATTTGATTGTTCTTTATTATTGTTAACTTTGTCATGGTATGTTTGCATGGGAAAATTAGATGTACAGGATTCAAAAATATCAGCATAGTCTGGTATTGTGGCATAGAGGTTTATGCCACAACCTGTGATGCCAAGATGCCATATGGATGCTAATTTGTGTCCTGGCTGCTCTACTTCTGATCCAACTCTGCTAATGGCCTGGGAAAAGCAGCAGGAAATAGACCTAAGTGTTTGGGCCCTTGCCACACATATGGGAGATCTATATCTCTCTGTGTCTGCCTCGCTGTCTCTCTGTAACTCTGACTTCAAATGAAAAAAAAATTAATCTGAAGGAAAGAAGACACAAAAAAGTAAAGAAAGAAAGACGAAGGAAAGAAGAAAGAAATTATCTTCAGTTTCAGGCACTCTCTAAGGGTCTCAAAATGTATTTCTGTGGATAAGGGGCAATACTGAAATAAACCTTTGAGTACCCTATATCCAATTCTTCCTGGCTACCTAAGCCAAGACACTGACTATACCTCTTGAGTGTACATGGTTCAAGAATGAGCCAACTAAGTCCTCAGACGAAGAGGTGGGAGAAGTAGCTCGCTCATGTCTTCTCGGAGAGTAGGGTATTTTGTTTTGTTTTCTTTTATTGAATAGCAGAGAGAAAATATAATTCTTGTGGCTTCTGGTGGTCTTCAGTGAATTAACTTTAAGGTAGACATTATGGTACAAAAAGAGTGACTTCATGGCATGAGAATGAGTCTGGATCAACCAAACCCAAGCTCATAAGCTCATGGTAACTCCATTGTCTACCCCACCTCCCATACCCATTGTAAATATATATATTTTCTTATTTTTATTTTTTAATGATTTATTTTATTTTTTAATATTTATTGATTTGATTTGAAAGGCAGAGTTACAGAGAGAGAGAGAGGCAGAGACAGAGTGAGATCCACTGCTTCATGCTCTAAATGGCTGCTGCAGCTGGACCTGGGCTGATTCGAAGCCAGGAGCCAGGAGCCAGGAGCTTCTCCTGGGTCTTCCACATGGGTGCAGGGGCCCAAGCACTTAAACTATCTTCCATTGCTTTCCCAGTCACATTAGCAGGGAGCTGGATTGCAAATCGAGCTGATGAGATTCAAACTTGAGCCCATATGGATGCTGGTCTGACAGGAGGTGGCTTTACCTACTATGTCACAGCACCAGCCACTATTTGGTTATTTTAAAGGTGGAGTTAGGGAGACAGAGAAAGACATCTTCAATCTGCTGGTTCATTCTCAAAATAGCCACGATATCTGAAACTGGGTCAGGCTGAAGGCAAGAGTCTGGAACTCCAGGTTTCTCACGTGAGTGGCATGGACCCAAGTGCTTGGGTCATCTTCCACTGCCTTTCCAGGCATAGTAACAGGACGTTGGTTCAGAAATAGAGTAGCTAGAACTCAAACTAAATTTTACATGAGTTGCTGGTGTTATAGGCAGTTGCTTAACACACTGAGCCACAATACTGACTCCTTAACTTATTTCTAATGCAATTTGAGTTAGATTTCTTGGCATTGAGATCTATAAGTGCCCTGACTAATAAAAAATTAAGTAAGCCGAAAAATTCTTGAATGAAGTGAATAGAAATAAGCACTTGAAATTAGGCACAAAGTAGATGTCTCATAATGACTTAGAATCTTAAACTGATACACTTGAGATATAGTGAAATGAACACTTGGCATCACTAGACATGGGTTCTTATTGTGGCTTTATATTTAACATGGTGAGACTGTTTGAGGAAATTAATTCAGATCTCTCAATCTGCTTCTTTTGGAGGTGAGAGATTTAAGCATATCCCCTGAGTCTCTTTTGGACCTTACATTTTATGACCCGAGGATGAGCTGAGTTTATTCTAATCACATACTGATCTTTACAAGAGATTTTCTTTTATTTAAATACCATATCAGTCCAGTCACACATATAGGTAATAATGTGTAAAATTAATACTGACACTTGAATTTTTTGGCTGCTTGCATTCTCAGTAAAAGAAAACTGCAATGGCTTTCAATGACTTATAATGAATAAATAACAAACAGCATTAAATACATTCAGAACCAAAAAAGAATCATATTTAAGGAAAATTCTTTAATGAAATACTGGGCTTTTCCCAAAATTTATAACTATGAAAACAGTAAAGAATAGTAGTTAAAAAATAATTGTGTAATCATGGTATATTCTGATTTCAATTTGAACCAAAACATGCAAAAAGTCTTTTGGAAAATCTGATGGCAATAACCAGTGTAACTACAACAGAACTTGAATGAATACATGTTTTTTATTTAACCTGATGGCCAGCAAATTAAAATGTATGTTGTAGCTAAGAGTTGAGGATTTATGCAACAGCAGTAGAATAAGTGCCAGCTGAATTAACAAGTTGATTGTGTAAGCAACAAACCTCATTTTAGCTAAACTGGATTTGACAAATTACATGACATTCTGCCAAATAAACTTGAGATTTATAATGTTTACTGCTATCAACAATAATGAAACAGCAGAGAACTTCAATATCTGACATTTTAATCTGTATATTTCACTTTTCTTCTTGCTAATCAATGTTTAATTCTGGAATATATTTTGTTTTGTTATCCCTTTAGTTGTAAAGTTTAATGCAGCCTTATCAACATTAATTGAACTGTAACATTGCATAAAGATTGACTTTTACTTCATTTTTTCCATTTTTAAAGACAAGAATTACTGTGGAGAAAAACAATTTTAAGTCCACAAGAAGTCCACAATTGTTTTCAACTGCAACTAAAACTTGTCAGTATCTTTTAAATCAGAATAGCTTTCTATTGACATGATTAATATAGGATGATTGATTTGTTTATTGACATTGGAAGTTACAATTTATATTTATTATACCTCCTGTTGATGCAGTTATGAATGCTTAACATTCATAGGAAATAAAATTTTCAGCTTTCATGTAGAAAATATCAGACTTAAAAAAGAAAACCTCAAGGGATGGCTATTGTAGCATAATTGATTAAGCCACACTTGTGACCTCAGCATCCCATATCAGAGTGCCTGTTCAAGTTCAATCTACTCTGTTTATCATCTAGCTTCCTGTTTATGCACCTGGGAAGGCAGTGGAAGATGGCCCAAGTATTTGGGTTCCTGCCAACCATGTTGGGAGGCCTACATAGAGTTCTTGGCTCCTAGCTGTGGCTTGGTCCAGACCTAACTGTTGCAACTATTTGGGAAGTGAATCAACAGATGAAAGATGAATGATCTCATATCTACCCCTCTCTCTCATTTCTCTCTCTCTCTCTCCTGATATTTAAAACTGCCTTACAGATTAATAAATAGCTCACTTGGTTAATCCTCCACCTGTGGCACCGGCATCCCATATGGGCGCCGGGTTCTGGTCCTGGTTGCTCCTCTTCCAGTCCAGCTCTCTGCTGTGGCCCGGGAGGGCAGTGGAGGATGGCCCAAGTGCTTGGACCCCTGTGCCCACATGGGGGACCAGGGGGAAACGTCTGGCTCCTGGCTTCAGATCGGCACAGTGCACCGGCATTAGTGGCCATTTGGGGGGGGGGGGTGAACCAACAGAAGGAAGACCTTTCTCTCTGTCTCTCTCTCTCACTGTCTAACTCTGCCTGTCAAATAAAATAAAAAATAAAATAAGAAATAAAAAAACTCAAATGATAATTATATGACTTAGTGCGCATTGAAGGGAAGAGAGTGAAATAATATTATCATACACAGTTTGTGCCATTAGTGCTTGCTCGGAAAGGATGTCCTTGATTTCTGCAATGTGTACGTGGAAGGCATAGCAAGGGATGTGACTTCAAATGTTGCATTTCAAACTCTCACTTTATTGTTGCTGTATTTTAAATGTGGCTGCTCAGATATTTTCAGAATTCTCCATGGTGCTCAAGAGTCAATTCATTCTCTTTGTGAAAAGTAAGAAAATGAAAAGAAAAGCAAAGCTCTTAGTTTATTATTGGTTGAGAATAAATCAGCGGGCCTCAGGCTTGGAGAAAGAAAGGATTTGAAAACAAGGAGCCAAGAATTTGTGGTTTTGGAAAGGATTTTTCACCTAACAGGATAGAGCATGAGTGTATTGTCCCAGTGAAGCCGGCAGTGTCAGGAAGAAATTGTGGACATTGGTAATATTGGTCAGTAATGTAAAAATAAAACCTAACATAATAAAGTTAAATTCTTTGAAACATCTCGAAAAAGCCTAGCTGAACAATTTAGACTTCCTGAGTTGGGCAACATTTGGAATAGGAAGGTAACATAATCAAATCTAATTAAGGAGAATAATTCTGAAATAGTGAGAAGAGACTTGGGTGTTGAGGTCAGTTAAGAGGCTATTACAGTAGCCTAGAGAAAAGCTAATGAGAGGCTAAATATTATGAGAAACATGTGAGGAGCTATGATGCTGGAGCCGGCACTGGGCTGCCATCTGTGGTGTTGGCATCCCATATGGGCACCAGCTCCTGTCAGGGCTGCTTCACTTCCCATACAGCTCCCTACTAATGCTCCTGGGAAGAGCAGCAGAATATGACCCAAATGTTTGGTCCCCAGCCACCCATGTGGGAGACCAGGAAAAGGATCCTGGTTTCACCCAGGCCTAGCCCTGGCCATTGCTACCAATTTACCAACTGGGGAGTAAACCAGTGGATGGAAGAGCTCCCTCTGCACCCACCCCCCATAACTCTGCCTTTCAAATAAATAAGTAAATCTTTTAAGAAAGAAAAGAACTATGAAGCTACTCTCCTAATTCAAAGCATTTTCTACTCTATCACATTACCCACAGATTGGTTTTCACTACATATCTCACTTTATTATTTTTGATTATTTTAATGGCATAAGAAAAATAATAGATTGTTATTTTAATAAGCAATATGTGATATTAAACTATTTAGGATTTCTTTATCTTGATAATTACATTACTCTGACTATATTGCTTTCTAATGGTTTATATATAGAAAAAAAATTGTATAACCTCCCATTGTTCTAAAACCCTGACAAAAAGAACATTTCTATGAAATTATTTTGATATTCTTTTACTTATAAATTCATGCAAATATTTTTTAATTAATGTGAATTCATTTAAAGCCATTATAACATAAAAGATTTGTATGTAAAGCAGAACTGAGCCATATATGCCCTTCCAACTCCTAGTTTCCTCATCTTAAATTGTAATTGCAGCAATGCCTAACAATATAATTATTATTGAAAGAAAATTATTTTACAGAACATCAGTTGATGTCTGAAATAGACACACCTATGTTTTGAGTATTATTAATGTTATTAACATGTCAGCTAGTCATAAAGTGAAAGCAATTGAAAATGGATCATTAAGTATTATTATAAGCATTGACATTTATTTACCATAATAATCTATTCTCTTCTATGTTTTTGAATACAGGAAAAAATGTTTAAAAATACTTAAAGCAGCATTTTTTTGTTTCCATATTTTGAATTACATTTTTTATGTATTTCTGAGATATATTATTTAAGGTCCTGAAATAGAAGGACCACAAAATACAGTCTAAGCTCCTAAAATTTTGCATTCAAATGGAAAGAAACCTTTTAAAAAGTAAATATTTTTCAAAATATATTAATTGAGGTACATGCAAAGATAAGAATATCATTAATCGGACCACTTGAATGCCCTAATACTCTTTTGAATATATATATATATATATATACACACACACACATATATATGTTTATAACCTGAAAAAAACAAGGATAAACAGTTGAAATTTTATGTTGAAAGTGATAAACAGAAATTTATGAAAATTAGGAAAACAGTGCATAAAACTACATATGAAGATCTTAATCATGAACTTGAAAGTATTTCCATCACTATCGCTTGAATATGTGTCATTGATTGTATGCTGATCATGAAATAAACAAAGATCTACCAGGAAAATTGAAAGAAACTGTGAATATTTAATAGCCTGGTTCTAGGAATTTAAGAAAATATAAGAAATTGCAATTTTAAAGTTTTGTGGTGATAAAATATGAGCTGGTCATTATGCCTTAGTGAGATTTAATGAAGGGTTTGCCCGAAATCATTACTAATGAAATCTAAAATGTAAAAGCAAAGGCCGACGCCGCAGTTCAATAGGCTAAAGCTCTGCCTGTGGAGCTGGCACAGCGGGTTCTAGCCCCGGTTGGGGCACCAGATTCTGTCCCGGTTGCCCCTCTTCCAGGCCAGCTCTCTGCTGTGGTCTGGGAGTACAGTGGAAGATGGCCCAAGTCCTTGGGCCCTGCACCCGCATGGGAGACCAGGAGAAGCACCTGGCTCCTGGCTTCGGATCCTGGTTAGGTGGTACATATGATGTCAGCATAACCCAGTGTCCAAATTGTTTGCTGACTACAAGTCCAAAACATGTGTTTGGAGTGATTATTTCAAGTATCCCTTCCAATTTTACAATTTTATATTGTTGAGAATCTAAAAGTAAATGAATAAATGGTTATTTGATGTGATGGGAAAGAGAAATTAAATATGAAGTGTGTCCCTGAGTTCAAGTCATGTTATGCTTTGACAAACTGAATAGTGAATGCTATTGGCATTAAAAAATGAAGGATGCAGGTGTACCATTAAATACTTAGGGGGTGAGAGAAGAGAACACCCTGTTAGTTGGAAAATTGAAAATGAATTAATTAAACAGGTATGATATTTAAAGCCCCTGAAGAGAAATTACAGTGTATATTGGAAAATTGGTGAGGGCCTGTTTGGTGTATTTGGTGAGCCACTGAGTAGGGATTCTGTTGAAGAAAGGGCAAAAAGTGACAGTCAAGTGAGTTTTCCTTTTTGTTAGAAAATAATACTCCTGTATTCATTTTACTAAAAGAGTTTCCTTTCCTTGGTGATATGGAATCTGTGGCTGCTTGGCAGCCTTTTTATTTTTTAAATCTTTTTAAGGTGAAAAAATTTAATGTATTTCATATGTACAGGTTTAGGAACGTACCTAAACCTACCCTCCCATCTGCCTAGCCTCCACTCTCCCTCCTCGTCCCTTTCTTATTAATTCTTTTAATCTTTACAATGCCATGCTTTCAGTTTATTTTATGGTCATAAGAACAACCCTCCACTAAGTAAAGAATTCAACAGAAAGTAAGAGGATAAACTGTTCCTCAGCAGTAGAGATAGGGTTGTAAACAATCATTGAATCTCAAAATGTTAATTTCCCTCCATGTGTATTTCATAGAACTATAACTTTCCTCAATAATTTCAAGCCAATGAGAAATTGAATTATGTTACTTGTTTAACCTGATAGCAGATATTCAGCTTAACATTAAAATTTAGCAGGAGGCACAATTTTTAATGGTAAATCTGAAAATCTATACATCATATGGAAATATATGTATGTATTCCTTTATGCTCCATTTATGCCTTTGAAGCAAAAGGCATTATTTTACGCTAACATTGACATATCTTTTGACAATTATAATGATTGTAGAGCCAAATTACTAACATAATTGGTCCTTCTGAGATGATAAGAGCAGTACAGAACCATAAATATTCAAAATGAACAAATTTATTCAATTATTAGGTGTGTTAGGTGTATTTTTTAAAAAATAAATAGTATCTTCTTTGAATTTTTACTGTGCAAATGAGTAAACTATACCACCTTGGATATACTCAGAGATCTTCTGGGCAAAGACTACTATTCTTTCACTCTGAAAAGACTGTTAATGACTTCTCCAAATTTCAAATTTGAGAAACAGGCATTAACTTTAGAAAATAACATAAACATACTACATTTCTCTGTCAATCATTCATATATCAATGTAACAGACATATATCTGGCATCATATTCCAGAAGCATATAAGGTACTGTACAAGAAAGACTTGTAATTAGTTAACTGCAAGTTAAAGTGATAAGCCCATTGGGTCAGCAGGCATAAAGGGTGAAGAGGAATTAACTACTATTAGGTTGCTTCCCTAGGCTGAATGGCATATGGATTTTCATCTAAAACTATCAAAACATTAATGTGCTTAATATTACAAATTAAAGGACAGTTGCTATTGTTTTATGTTTTAAGGAAGAATAAATTAGGCCTCCAGGGATTTAAGTGACTTATTTCATAGAGCAGCAATAATAATTGGTAGAACTTGGCCTAGAACCCAACCATGATGGTAATAGTTGCCTGGTATTAAATTTTACTGTGTGCCAGAGGCTTTGTGATTGCTCAGTAGTTTTTTATCATTTAATATACAGAGCAAACTATAAAGTATATCTATTTATAGAGCATAATAAACAGCAGAAGACAATATATCAAAGGAGTATAATATTAGTCTTAGATAATATGTCTTGCAGGAGAAATGTTGGCAATTTAAATAGATATGGGGAAAGAATCGTAAGGTTTTATAAGCACAAGAATATCATTGGTAATTCAAACCTGATAGTATTCTGCAAACTTTATCAGAGTATAAAATAACAAGGAAATGTATTTGTAAATCAATGTTTGTCATCTGTTTTCCCTGTTGGCCTTTGCTTCACGGCAAGAGATAGGAGAAGCAGCCCAGTGTGGAAACAACTGTGACTGTCAAGGATGCTGCATCCCCTGTTCCTCTTGAAACAAAGCATGAAATTATTTGTTCGTTTATAGCCTTGTCTTTCCAGCACAAGATTCTCCTGAAACCAAAAACTAAATCCTGTTACTGATCTACAGTCATAAACATCATGTTGACACAGATGACCCCGCCCTTTGTGGGACATTCCAGCTGCTGGTTCATCAGTCTCCAAGTGGGAATCTCGGATCTCTTTTATGTTACCGGTGTGTTTATTTATAGCTTGGGTTATGTAGTCAATATTTTACTATAATTCTGACATCTATCAAAAGCTATCAAGATAGCATTTTTTGTGTGAAGATAGGCACATAGTCTGTTATGTACTGTTTATTTTTGCTAAAGTGTAACTCACATAATTGTGATTTACTAGTATTTACTTGTAAGCAACATTAGGATTTCCATGTTCTTGCTGTAATCACGAAATCTGAAAAGGTCATATTAGCAAATTTTATGTTTATTAGTGCATAAGTGTGTCAACTAAAAAACAATTACTGACAACAGAATCACATATGCATACCAATTACCATCATGTCTAGTTACTCACATTGAAGTATTTACTTGTAATATTTTATGGCTATATCATTGGGTAAATAGTTCACATTAAAATATGCTATGAAATTTATATTCCACATATTTTTCTAATTTATTTAACCTAAGAGCATGGAATGATTATTGTTCATAAAATTTAGACTTTCTATTTCAACCCATAAGTCCTCTAAATACATAAATTTATAATCAAGGAAATATCCCTAGAGTTTTATTGGATTTCAGATACATATTCCTCTTTTATTTTAGAAAGTTGTAATTTTCTTCTAAATCTTCTTTAGTTATCTAGCATCTACAAATTCACTAATAACATAAATGCTGAAAAATAAATACCATTACATTTTTTATTTATCAAAACAAACCATAAAAAATTGAAATTTGAAAGCAGTCACTAAGAGCCAGCATTGTGGCATAGCAGGTTAAGGCACTGCCTGCAATGCTGTCATTCCATATAGGTGCCAGTCCGAGTTCCTTGCTCCACTTCCAATCAAGCTCCCTGGTAATGAAGCTGGAAAGCATCAGAGGATGCCCCAAGTTGTTGGGCCCCTGCATCCACATGGAAGACTCAGAAGAAACCCCTAGCTCCTAACTTTGGTCTGGCCCAGACCCAATCATTTTGCAGTAATTTGGGGAGTGAATCTGAGAATAGAAGACTCTCTCTCTCTCTCCCTCTCTCTCTCTGTCTCTCTCTAACTCTGTCTTAAAAAAAAGCAATTGGCTTCTTGTGACAAAACTATGAACTAAATATAATTTTAAGTCAAATTAATTCATAGAAATATACTTGCATTGGGGTATGCATTGTGGCACAGTAGGTTAAGCTGCTACTTGGAACCCCTGTATCCCATATAAGAGTTCTGCCTTCACCCTGATTAAGCTTCCTGACAATGCCCCTGGAGGCAGCATGAGATGGGTCAAGCACTCAAGTCTGTGGGAAATCCAGATGGATTTTAATGACTCCTGTCTTCAGCCTGACACAGACCCTGTGGGAGCATTTAGGGAGTGAAGAATAGATAGATCAATTTCTCTCTCTCCTTCTCTTCCTCTATTACTCTGCTCTTTCAAATAAATTTAAAAGTTATAAATAAGCGTTTGTTAAAAAGGAATATACTCTTAACAAATCTTTTAAATAAACTGGTGCCCTGTAATTAGGTGCATATACATTGATAATTATTATATCTTCCTGTTGAATTGATCCCTTAATCATTATATAGTGTCCCTCTTTGTCTCTTCCTAAACAGTTTTTGTGTAAAGTTTATGTTGTCCGATATTAAGATGGCTACGCCCACTCTTTTTTCATTTCTGCTGGCATGGTATACTCTTTTCCAGCCTTTCACTTTCAGTCTGTATGCATCATTGTTGGAAAGATGAGTTTCTTGTAAGCAGCAAATAGATGGTTATGTTCCTTAACCCAATCAGCCAATCTGTGTCTTTTAACTGGACAGTTCAGGCCATTAACGTTCAATGTGACTACTGATAAGTAGTAACTTTGCCCTGCCATTTGCCAAGATATTTTCTAATATATGCTTTAAATTCCCTGTGATCTTTTGCTGTGAGGTTTCCTTCCTTTAACTTCTTTCATATTGATGACCATGTTTCTGTGTTTCTGTGTGTAACACATCTTTAAGCATCTTTTGCAGGGCTGGACTAGTGGCGACAAATTCTTTCAATTTCTGTTTGCTGTGAAAGGTCTTTATTTCACCTTCATTCACAAATGAGAGCTTTGCAGGATATAGTATTCTGGGCTGGCAGTTTTTCTCTTAGTACCTGGGCTATGTCTCGCCATTCCCTCCTAGCTTGTAGGGTTTCTGATGAGAAGTCTGCTGTGAGTCTAATTGGAGATCCTCTGAGAGTAATCTGACATTTCTCTCTTGAACATTTTAGGATCTTTTCTTCACGTTTATTTAAAAGATTTGTTAAGGGACTTAAAGGGAGACTTAGACCACAATATAATAGTACTGGGGGACTTCAATACTCGACTCTCAGAAATAGACAGATCAACAGGACAGAAGATCAACAAGGAGACAGTAGATTTAAACGACAGTATTGCCCCAATGGATCTAACAGATATCTATAGAACTTTTTCATCCTACACATAAAGCATTTACATTCTTCTCAGCAGTACATGGAACCTTCTCTAGGATTGACCACATACTAGGCCATAAAGCAAGTCTCAGCAAATTCAAAAGGAATTAGAATCATACCATGCAGCTTCTCAGACCATAAAGGATGAAGTTGGAAATTAGCAACTCAGGAATCCCTATAGCATGTGCAAACACATGGAGATTGAACAACATGCTCTTGAATGAACAATGGGTCATAGAAGAAATTAAAGAGAAATCAAAAATTTTCTGGAAGTAAATGAGGGATAACAGCACAACATACCAAAACCTATGGGATACAACAAAAGCAGTGTTAAGAGGAAAGTTTATATCAATAGGTCCTAGTCCTACATCATGAAATCGGAAAGGCACCAAATAGACGAGTTTTCAAGTCATCTCAAGGATCTAGAAAATCTGCAGCAAACCAGACCCAAATCTAGTAGGAGAAGAGAAATAATTAAATCAGAGAAGAATAAAACAGGATTGAATCCAAAAAAAAAAAATTACAAAAATCAGCCAAACAAGGAGCTGGTTTTTTGAAAAAATAAACAAAATTGACACCCCATTGGCCCAGTTAACTAAAAAAAGAAGAGAAAAGACCCAAATCAATAGGATCAGAGATGAAAAGGGAAACGTAACAACAGATGCCACAGAAATAAAAAGAATCATCAGAAATTACTACAAGGACTTGTATGCCAGCAAATAGGGAAATCCATCAGAAATGGATAGATTCCTGGACACATGCAACCTACCTAAATTCAACCAGGAAGACACAGAAAACCTAAACAGACCCATAACTGAGACAGAAATTGAACAGTAATAAAGGCCCTCCCAACAAAGAAAAGCTCAGGACCAGATGATTCACGCTGAATTCTACCAGACATTTAAAGAAGAACTAACTCCAATTCTTCTCAAACTATTCAGAACAATCGAAAAAGAGGAATCCTCCCAACACTAACCCACTGTTGGTGGGAATGCAAATTGGTTAAACCACTATGGAAGTCAGTCTGGAGATTTCCTCAGAAACCTGAATATAACCCTACCATACAACCCAGCCATACCACTCCTTGGAATTTACTCAAGGGAAATTAAATTGGCAAACAAGAAAGCTGTCTGCACATTGATGTTTATTGCAGCTCAATTCACAATAGCTAAGACCTGGAACCAACCCAAATGCCCATCAACAGTAGACTGGATAAAGAAATTATGGGACATGTGCTCTATAGAATACTACACAGCAGTCAAAAACAATGAAACCATATATTCAGGAATGTGTCAGTGGTAAAGCATTTAAATGTAGCTTATCAGATTCACCATAATCCTTCTAATTTCTTTACAACTTGTTAATTTTGTGACATTTGTATATATGAAGAATTTGCATGTATGTGTATTTACAAACTTTTTAAGTATCTTGAATTTTCAGACTGCAAAAGGCGTATTTTAACTATTGATTTTTTAAAAATTGTCTTTGAATGTATTGGAAGCAGGACATGCATTAACTGTGATATGATTGCACCTTGGGTTTTTTTTTTTCCCTTTTTCTGGACAAATATTATTGGTGGTATATTGTGTCTGTTTTTTTTGGGAGAAAGAAACTGGAATCCAGGGTTACTAAAAGTTACAGAATACTTTCTTTAAAAGGCAGTGATACTAAGTTTAGTTGTTATCTTTTTGTTAATATTCAAAGGACTTGTTAAGTATTTATATATGGTGATGCTTCCTTCATCCAGAGATAATCTGTCTGTATCATCCAAAAAACACAATTAAGAAACTTGGAATGATGTTTTTAAAATGCCTCTGTGCAATCCATTTAAGTCATGAAGT
Source organism: Lepus europaeus (assembly GCF_033115175.1). NCBI lineage: Eukaryota > Metazoa > Chordata > Mammalia > Lagomorpha > Leporidae > Lepus > Lepus europaeus. The sequence continues at coordinate 61,747,771 of NC_084829.1, read as the reverse complement.
TTCTATGTTACAGCTTATGTATTGTTTTTATATGAGATTTTAATAATTTTGATTATTTGATTTCTCAGGCCCTAGCATATTAGCAGTTCAGAATTGATGGCTTGGAATGAAGGAGACTTGAAAAAACTATGAAGAACATACACTGTCCAAGACTGTTAGCATAGGGACAGCCAGCCCAGCCTAGAGGACAGCACTATATTTCATCATCAGATAATTATCTATTATTATGACTGTCATCAAGACATCAAGACAAGCAGGAACTATATACACAAATATGTAATACATGTTTAAAAAGTGTTCTCTTAAAATGCTTACAAGTTTTTAAAAAGCTTTGCTATTAAAAGAAATGAACATCATTTCCTCACATTTTACTTATCTTGAGTGCTTTTTTGCAAAGCTGACTACATCAGTTGTTTTAGTACTTCTAAGTCTGTACAGTGTTTTAGTCTTGTTAACATTTCTGTCCCATGCACATCTAGCTGAAATCATGGTGATCTGAACCATATTGATAAGCGAGATAACTGGGGAATCTCTGCCCATTTTCTGAGCAGTGTCAATCTTCTCTTGAAATTAAATGAATGTTGCACAGTTCCAAGTGTGTGTTGTAGATTTGAAATCTCTACATTTTGGGGGATTCCTTTTGAATACATGGGAAACGTAAATGTATTTAAATTGTCAAGGTTGTATCGGGTCCAAATAGATTGATATGTACAAAGTTACTATTAATTGTAGGTCATTACCCAAATAACCTACCAATCTTTCCATCTAATAAGTACATTAAAAAAAAATGAAACCCAGTCATTTGCAACAAGATGGAGGAATCTGGAAACATTATGCTGAGTGAAATAAGCCAGTCCCAAAGGGACAAATATCATATGTTCTCCCTGAATGGCGACAACTAACTGCGCACCAAAGGGGAAACCTGTGGAAGTGAATTGGACACTATGAGAAACAGTGACTTTATCAGCTCTTGTCCTGACTGTTGATGTACAATGCAATACTTTATCCATTACAGTATTTTTTTTTTTGTTCTAGTACTATTTTTTGAACTCTGTAATTAACACAAAATTATTCTTAGGTGTTTAAATTTTAACCAAAAAGTGATCCCTGTTAAATATAAGAGTGGAAAAAAGAGAGGGAGGGAGATGTACAATTTGGGACATGCTCAATCGGACTTGCCCCAAATGGTGGAGTTAGAATTGTGCCAGGGGATTTCAATATAATCCCATCAAGGTGGCATGTACCAATGCCATCTCACTAGTCCAAGTGATCAACTTCAGTTCACAATTGATTACACTGATAGGTCTAAGAGTCAAAGGGATCACACAAACAAGACTAGTGTCTGTGAATACTAACTGATAGAATCAAAAAGGGAGAGAACGATCCAACATGGGAAGTGGGAGGACACAGCAGACTCATAGAATGGCAGATGTCCTAAATAGCACTCTGGCCTCAGAATCAGCTGTTAAGGCATTCAGATCTGGCTGAAGAGCCCATGAGAGTATTTTAGGCATGGAAAGCCAAGACACTCTGAAAAAAAAGAAGAAGAAGAAGAAGAAGAAGAAGAAGAAGAAGAAGAAGAAGAAGAAGAAGAAGAAGAAGAAGAAGAAGAAGAAGAAGAAGAAGAAGAAGAAGAAGAAGAAGAAGAAGAAGAAGAAGAAAGAAGAAGAGAAGAAGAAGAAGAAGAAGAAGAAGAAGAAGAAGAAGAAGAAGAAGAAGAAGAAGAAGAAGAAGAAGAAGAAGAAGAAGAAGAAGAAGAAGAAGAAGAAGAAGAAGAAGAAGAAGAAGAAGAAGAAGAAAAGAAGAAGAAGAAGAAGAAGAAGAAGAAGAAGAAGAAGAAGAAGAAGAAGAAGAAGAAGAAAGAAGAAGAAGAAGAAGAAGAAGAAGAAGAAGAAGAAGAAGAAGAAGAAGAAGAAGAAGAAGAAGAAGAAGAAGAAGAAGAAGAAGAAGAAGAAGAAGAAGAAGAAGAAGAAGAAGAAGAAGAAGAAGAAGAAGAAGAAGAAGAAGAAGAAGAAGAAAAGAAGAAGAAGAAGAAGAAGAAGAAGAAGAAGAAGAGAAGAAGAAGAAGAAGAAGAAGAAGAAGAAGAAGAGAAGAAGAAGAAGAAGAAGAAGAAGAAGAAGAAGAAGAAGAAGAAGAAGAAGAAGAAGAAGAAGAAGAAGAAGAAGAAGAAGAAGAAGAGAAGAAGAAGAAGAAGAAGAAGAAGAAGAAGAAGAAGAAGAAGAAGAAGAAGAAGAAGAAGAAGAAGAAGAAGAAGAAGAGAAGAAGAAAGAAGAAGAAGAAGAAGAAGAAGAAGAAGAAGAAGAAGAAGAAGAAAAAGACCTAATGAAAGATCTCTGTGAGTGAGATCCCAGTGGAAAGAATGGGGAGCCATCAAAGAAGGAGGTACCTTTCTCTGAAGGGAGGAGAGAACTTCCACTTTGACTATGACCCTGTTGGAATAAGATCAAAGTCAGCGAACCCTAAAGGCTTCCATAGCATTGGCAACTCATGACTAGAGCCTAGGGAGATTACTGATGCCATAAACAAGAGTGTCAAATTGTTAAGTCAACAACAGGAGTCACTCTGTATTTAGGTCTCATGTGGGATCTGTCCTTAATGTGTTGTCCAATGTGAAGTAATGCTATAACTAGTACTTAAACAGTATTTTACACTTTGTGTTTCTATGTGGGTGCAAACTGATGAAATCTTTACTTTGTATATACTGAATCGATCCCCTGTATATAAAGATAATTGAAAATGAAAAAAAAAAAACAACAACTTGGTGTTAAACTGGAAATAGCACAGAAAATTAATAAATTTTTAAACAATATCATGTAGGATCTCTGTCTTTAATGTGCCGTACATTGCGATTTAATGCTATAACTAGTACTCCAACAGTATTTTTCACTTTGTGTTTGCTATGTGTGTGCAAACTGTTGAAATCTTTATTAATATATACTAAACTGTTCTTCTGTATATAAAGAGAATTGAAAATGAATCTTGATGTGAATGGAAGAGGAGAGGGAGCGGGAAAGGCGAAGGTTGCGGGTGGGAGGGAAGTTATGGTTGGGGAAGCCATTGTAATCCATAAGCTGTACTTTGGAAATTTATTATATATTCTTAGTTTTTAAAAAAAGGAATAAACTCTAATTTTGCATGGGATATTGAAGTGTTTAGTTGAATACCTTCACAAAAGCATGCTGTATGAGTAATGATGATATGCATGTGATTATCTCAGGAATACATTGTAACATAGTAAGTTTGAATCAGCTAATACTAACAAAATTGCTGCACTAAAATCACATGAATTTTTAGATTTTTCTTCCTTTAATGTCTTTATATCATGCCTCAATTATGCATCATTTTTATTATTTTTTTCCTTTCCTTACCTTCACAATATTTTTTCATCTTTTTAATTTTGTTTTGTGAGGTAACAATTTTTTAAAAAGATTTATTTTATTTATTTGAAAGACAGAGTTACAGAGAGAGGTAGAGACAGAGAGAGAAGTCTTCTACCCACTGGTTCACTCCCCAGAATGACTAGAGCTGTGTCGATCTGAAGCCAGGAGCCAGGAGCTTCTTCCAGGTCTCCCACATGGGTGCCTGGGCCCAAGGACTTGGGCCATCTTCCACTGCTATCCAAGGCTATTGCAGAGAGCTGGATCAGAAGAAGAGCAGGGAGAACTAGAACTGGAGCCCTTATAGGATGCAGGTGCTTCAGGCCAGGGCTTTAACCTGCTGTGCCACAGCACTGGCCCTACAAATTTTTAATTTACATTATAGTCCAAGGCTTATTCCTCCACCAAATAAAAATTTCAACAAATAGTAAAGAAACAATAGTTCAGCAAGAATATAGGCAAGGTTTACAAACCATAATCAAATAAAAAATGTAAATTTCACACTAATATTGAGTAAATTTTAAAATAGCCACAGCTCATTAAAATTACAGTAGTATATAATTCTTACCAATCTGACAAAGATTTAAAATCAAGTTTTGCAGACCATTATATGTGCATGAAAACTTATATATGAAGGCATTTTTTGTGATTCTGTATATATATTTTAATTATAGCTGCTACATGTAAGGGACAAGTACTTGTCTTTCTCTGTCCAGCTTATTTCACTCAACATGATATCCTCTAGTTACATCCATTTTGATGCTAATGGTAGAATTTCATCCATTTTTATAACTAAATAATATTCCATTGTATTTATATTTGTTTATACGTTCATCTGGTGATGGACACCTTGGTTGATTCTGTATTTTACCTATTGTGTCCAGATACCTCTTTGATACAACATGTCTTGAGGATATATACCCAGAAGTTTGATTGCTGGATCATGTGGCAAGTCTATTTTAGTTTTTTAAGAAATCTCCTTACTGTATTCCAAGTGGCTGCACTAACAGTGCAGTGTATAAAATTCTTCTCTTCACATCCTCACCAGCATTCTCTGTCTTTTGGATGATAATTATTCTGACAGTGGTGAAGTGATATCTCACTGTGTTTTGATTTGCATTTCCCTAAGGGCTAGTGATGTTAGGCATTTTTTCAGATATTTGTTAGCCATTTATATTTGTCCTTTTGAGAACTGTCTATTGCAGTCCTTTGCCCACTTCTCAACTGGATTGGTTGTTTTGTTATTGTTGAGGGTTTTTTTTAGTCTATTTTTAGTTTTTTTGAATAACTGATGTATTCTGGATATTAATCTTTTGTTGGAAAGGTAGCTTGAAAACAATTTTCTTCCCATTTGATTGGATATTTCTTCCCTATATTGATTGTTTCTTTTCATGTGCACAAGCTTCTGAATTTGACATCCCACTTGTGTAGTTTTTCTTTTGTTTATTGTACCAGTGTCTTGAAGTATTTCCCCTGCATTTTCTTGTAGCAACTTCGTAGTCTCAGGTTTTAAATTTAGGCATTTGATATGTCTTGAGTTGATTTTTGTATATGATGAGATATAGGGTCTAATTTCATTCTACATAAGTGTCAGTTTGTAAATTGGGTGTTTGAGAAAAGTTCTGTGTGTGTATGTTTTTATATACTTATATCATATTTAAATGTCTCCTAATTCAGTTAATACATCATAGATGTGTTATATATATATATATATATATATATATATATATATATATAATACTATTTAGTTTGCCAAGTTCTTCATTAACAGTACCAATAGACAGATTTATGTTGGGTATTTTTTAGAAAAAATAAGAGAAATCTGAATTTATTATTTTCATGATCATCAAATCAAGATGAAGAGATGACAGCTGGTTTTATCAACATCCTAGATTTTCTTATCCAGATATATTTCTGTGTATTTTGCTGCTAACTTCCCTTATCATCACTACACCTCTCCCCTTGTTGATTTCTGTGATACATTTATCTATGCTGAGCCAAGTCAAAAGCAATTTCTGATTTGTAGTCTCCTCTTATCTCTATCAAATAATTATGATACTAGCAGTGTCTGCAACAAGACTACACCTAATTAAGCCTACATAAGCAGTCACCAGAAGACAAGGCTTGTAGATACATTGAATCGTGTCTGCTAAAGAAGCTTCATTTTTCCTTGTAATCAAATATCCTTAAATAGTATATTTTCTTATTTGTTGTTTCAGAATATATGTAGATTTTGAAATGTTTTATAGCTTACTCTTTTTGATCGACATTTTTCTTCTTAGAATATTACAGGTTGATGCATATTCCGTGTTTTGTAGTATACTAAGTGCTTCTTTAGGCTATAAATATTGAAATAGACTTGCTGGAGCATAGAGGGGAAAAACATTCAACTTTTCCTGATTATGTCAAATCATTTTTTCCAAACGTATTCATCTATTCCTACTGTAACAGTTCTGGTTATAATTTGGGAACACCTGGTATTTTCATCTATGATTTTCCCCCAATCAGTTGTTTAGAAAAAAAAAATCAGTCAAGTAATTGCATCCTCTGAATACTAATAAAGATTAGCATTTTCCATGTTACTGATAATTTAGTTTCTCTCCTGAGAAGAGTTTTTCCAAGATTTTTACAATGTCTTTTACTTGTTGAACTATAGAAGTGTTAGTTTTCCTGTTTGCATTTAGTGTTAGATATTGATCTATTGTTAGTTATATGCTATATATGTGTTCTTTTGCTATATATTACTTGTCTTTCCTTTACATACTTTAATGTATTAACATTAGCAATATTATTTCATTTTATATTTTTAAAATTGACAAATAAAATACATATATTCATCACATACAGCAATATATTTTAAAACATGTATGCATTATGAATGCCTAAATCATGATACTACAATTATGCCTCACCTCACATACTTACCATTTTTTCTAATGTGAATAAACAATATGCTTTTTTAGTAATTGTTTTTAACTAGACTCAGAATATTGTACTGTAGTTCTCTAAAACTTATTCCTCTTAACTTGGGTTTTATAAGCTTTGAGAAACATTTCTTCAACCCTCACCCACCAATATCCAACCCCTGCTTCTCAGGGTTCCACTTTTTTTAGATTCCACATGTAAGTGAGCTCATATTTTGTTTCCTATAACATAATGTCCTCAGATTAACTCATGATTTTACAAGAGACAGGGATCCATTCTTTTTAAGGCTATATAATATTCTATTCTTTCTAAACAATACATTTTTCTTTACCCATTCATCCACTGAAAAACACTCTGGTTAATTTCATGTCTCAGTTGTGGTGAATAGCTCTGCAATGAATTTAGGAGTGCAGATATGTCTTCCAAATAATGGTTATATTTCCTATGGTAGTCACATTGTTAATTTTTATAATTTCTTTATCATTCTCCATTATAGCTATACCAAGTTACATTCCTTCTGACGGTATGCAAGGGCTCCATTTTCTCCACCAGAGCATGTTGTCCTTTACCTTTTTGATACTAGTTATTTTAACATATGTGAAGAGATCTCCTTGTGGTTTTAATTTTCATTTATCAGATGATTAGCTATGTGAGAAATTGTTCATTTATCTATCAGCTACTATGTGTGTGTGTCTTTTTTTGAAAATATCTATTTCAGCCCTTTGCCCATTTTTAGTTTGAATATTTACTTTCATGCAACTGTGTTGAGTTCTTTATGTGTTTCAGATATTAAAGTTTCATCAGATGTATGGTTTATAAACATTTTTTTCTCATTCTGTAAGTTGTTCTTCACTCTATCAGTTGTTTTCTTGACTCTACAGATGTTTAGTTTGTATTTCAATTTGTCTATTTTCCTTTACTTTTGTTACCTTTTCCTTAAATAGTACACTCAAAAGTTTATTACCCTGAGCAATGTCATTGAGTTTTCCACTCTGAGTTCTTATTATTTTACATTTTTCAGTCTTCCATGTAAGTTGCTAATCTCCTTGCAATTCCTGTATGTATTTGGTATCTGATAGAAATCTAATTTCCTTTGTGAATTTTTCCCAGTTTTTCCACCACCAGTAGAGTATTCTTTCCCATTATGGATTTTTTGTAATTTTCTTGAAAGTTGATTGACCAAGAATGCATGAGTGGGTTTTCTATTCTTATTTTTCTATATTTATTTTTTTATTTCCATATTTTATATTTTATTTTTATTCTTATATTTCTGGGTTTCCACTTCTGCTCCCTTAGACTATTTTAATACTAATACCAATACCATGCTGTTTTGATCATTTTAGCTTTTTTTCCCCTTCCTTCCTTTGTACAAATAGCTCAGAACATAAACCCCATGCCAACAACAGTTCAGGGGTCAGCAGTCCATCTGTCCTCATATTGACAGAGACTGCTGTGAGGACTTGATGAGATGCTGGGTACATTTGGAAGTCAGAGCTATAACTGGAGCTCAAGCTTGAGATGCAGTGGAATTCATTCTGGATCTTGGTTTGAGCCTTGACCTTGGCTTTTAACCAGCAGAGCCTGAGGCTCTTGGCAGTATGAGAACCAGCATGCTTCCAAAGCATGGAGTGAATAATGTAGGCAAGTACTTTGAGGTCACACTGACACTCTTTGGGATCTTGGACTTAAGCTTTTGAGGTTTTATAATTGACTCATTAGCTTTGGGACATGTACTCATAGCCTTGGCATTTTTGGTCTACATCTTCTTCTTCAATCCCTTCTAGATGTACTTCTTGGAAAAAAATCCATGCTCCTCAGAAACCTGAGGTCTGTTCTCTTAAGAGATTTATATCTTTGTGATCAAGGTTTATTGATGCTATTTCTGTATAATAGTGAGGTCTGATTATGTGTGTGTGTGTGTGTGTGTGTATTTATTTAAAAGGTAAGAGTGGGTCTGGCACCATGGCTCACTGGGTCAATCCTCCGCCTGCAGTACCGGCATCCCATATGGGCACCGGGTTCTAGTCCCAGTTGCTCCTCTTCCAGTCTAGCTCTCTGCTGTGGCCCGAGAAGGCAGTGGAGGATGGCCCAGGTGCTTGGGCCCCTGCACTCACATGGGAGATCAGAAAGAAGCACCTGGTTCCTGGCTTCGGATCAGCACAGGATTGGATTTTATTGGAGGATGAGCACTGAAAATCTTATGTTGCTATCTTGATGTACACTCATTAACAGATTCCATAATTTCATATTATCATCCATACCCTTCCTCTCTTTTATAATTAATTCTTTGTGTGTCTCTTTAAAATAGTGCTTCCTTGGGGCTGTCATTGTGGAATTGTAGGTTAAACTGCTGCTTGCAATGCCAGCATCAATTATGGACACCAGTTCATGCCCCAGCTGCTCCACTTCCAATCCAGGTCCCTACTAATGTGCCTGGGAAAATCGTGGAGCATGTCCCAAGTGTTTAAGCCTGTGCAACAACATGGGAGACCTGAGAGAAGCTCTGGGCTCCTGGATTCAGCCCTGTCCAGCCCTGACTTTTGGAAAGTGAAGCATCAGATGGAATATTTCTCTCTCTCTCTCTCTCTTTTTCTGTGTGTGTGTGTGTGTAAAACTCTTCCTTTTAAATAATCTTTTTAAAACAATCAATGTAAATAAATTATTAAATAGTTGTTATTTCTTGTCTTCTTGTATTGCCATCTATTTTTCTTCTCTTGATGCTTTTATACAAAATGGACCAATACTCATGTTTCCTTGATATTTATAGCCTTTACTCTTAAATTATTCATTTAGAGGCAGAGAGACAGAGTTGGAGAGTCAGAAAGACAACAGTGAGGGAATTCCTATATGTGGTTTACTCCCCAGAGGTCCTGTATCCAGGAACATTAGCCAGGTCTCCCATAGCATGACAGCAACCCTATTACTTGAGCCATCCCTGCTGCCTCCCAGGATCTGCATATACAAGAAGCTGGGGTTAGGAGCAAGAACTTGGTATTGAATTCAGCTAATCTGATACAGTACATGCACATATTAACCAATATCTTAACTGCTTGTCTAAATATGCTCACATTTCTTTTATTTGACTAAGGAAATGGCCTTTCCTTCAGACATTTTCCTTCAGAGTTTTGAACTTCAGTTATGGTAGAGTATGTCTCTCATACATTGTAACATTTTTTTTTATAAACCATCAATTAAGTAGCTTTTTGGAATATTTCTCCAGAGCACAGTGCCTCTCTGCCTTCATGCTTTCACAGCCAACTTCAATGCTTTTAATTGTATGGAGTTTCAGAGATATATTACATCATCTCATCTGTGTCCTACATTTCCAACTTTTTCTTTCTGCCTATTCCTTCTTGCCAACTTTCTTGATTCAATGAGATATTTTCTATTGATTTTTCTTCTGAAATCATAAGTAGTCTACTCTGTTTCTACTCCTTTAATACTTATCTTTTTATTAATATAAATATTTCATGTATTTCATAGATAAAATTCTAAGAAGATAACCAAACTTCCCTGCCTCCCTCATCCCATCTTCCCTCAATCCCAGTTCCTTCCTTTCTTTTTCTTCCCATTAATTTTTGCAGTAACATAATTTCAGATTACTTTAAAATCACAGGCTTCATGTACCACTAACCATAATGTTCAACAATTAAAAAGCAGAAGCATATTATTCTATGGGAATAGAGACAAGAACTATAATCAATAATCTTTACAAATCTATCATGCTTATAATATATACAGTTACAATGTATGAAGTTCCTCAATATCTTACACACTCCTAATGAATGAGATTGTACTTGCCCTTCTTTTCATTTAATATTGTTTCCTCTTTTTAATTTTAAGTATTAATTTATGTTTAGCTATGTCTTCTCCTGTTTATATTTAAAATATTTTATTTTTCTTTTCTTCCAATATCACTTGATTCTTTTTCAGGTCTTCTTGGTCGTGTATAGTTGCTCATTCTGTACATTTTTAACACAATCTTATTTAATTTTCAGTAATTGAATTTTATAGGTTCTTCTTGGGGTGTTTATTCACAAAACTTTGCTTCTTTTATATTTTTTAAAGTGTTTATTTACTTGAGAGGTAACATTATAAACAATGAGAGGGAGAGACAGAAAGAGAAGTCTTCCATTTAGTAATTCTCCCCCCAGATGACCACAATGGCCAAGCCTAGGCCAATCTGAAGCCAGGAGTCAGGAGCTTCTTTTGGGTCCCCCACAGGTGTGTAGGGGTCCAAGGCCTTAGGTCATCTTCTACTGTTTTCCCAGGTCATAGCAGAGAGCTGGATCAGAAGAGAAGTAACCAGGACTAGAACCAATGCCCATTTGGGATGCCAGCACTGCAGGCGGGGATTAATGTACTGTGCCAAAGCACTGGCATCTTTCTTTTATATGTTTTAACATTTATTTGAAAACATTTTGCCTTGGATTTTATTTTTACTGATTCTTTAAAATTTGGTCTTAAATTATATTTTTCTTAGGTATTGTGATATATTCTGGCAAATATCTGAGTACTACAGTCTGTACCACACTTAAAAATAAGTTGTACATTTGAGGTTTCGTGAGCATGCACACGTTGAATTTAGCGTGCAAATATGAGGATGAAGTATACAAGGGGACTGGATTTTTCTTGAGAATTCTCAGAATATTTTTTCTCCTAGAACCATGTACAAATAACCATTCTTTTGCCAATCCTTTCCGTAGGGATTTTATTTTCCGTAACTTCTTGGGGTTTTATGTGAGAATCTCCTGTTTGATTACTACTTTTCTTGTGTATACTGTTCTTCATTTGGTCATCATACCAGAAGATTCACATGCTCAGAGTTCAGCCAAAAATGTCTATCTTCAAGAAGATACCTGCCTTCATAGCATTTCCATTTCTTTTTTTTTAAGATTTATTTATTTATTATTTTTATTATAAAATTTATTATTTTTATTATAATATTATTCATTTTATTTATTTATTTGAAAGCCATGTTACATACACCCACACAGAGAGAGAGAGAGAGAGAGATATTTTTCCATCAACCTGTTCACTCCCCAGAGGGCCACAATGTCTAGGATTGGGCCAGGGTGAAGCTAGGAGACAGAGGGTCCATCCTATACTTACACATGAGTGGCTGGAGCCCAACTTGGGCCATCATCTGCTTGTTTTTCCACGCCATTTACAGTAACCTGGATCAGAAGTGGGGCAACCAGGTCAGGAAGGGGTGCCTATTTAGAATGTTGGTAATTTTACCAACTATGACAAAATGCTGCACTTACATTTCAATGGGCTCCAACTTCCACATTAAATTTGATTTATCAAGATCCCTTTTCAGATGAACAAAGCATTAACATGTTCATTAAAATATTTTAGCCAATATATCTGAATTTTTTCCAATGTAGATGACCTTAGGCATATCTAACCTTACATTCTTCCAGAATAATTCAAAGAATTGGAATTTGATAATTCAATTGTGACACTTTCTTATTAGTATTAGCAAATATCTAAACACTCTGGGAAATCTCCAATCTCATTTTAGCTACACATACAGTGACACTGTTTATACAGTGAACTAATATATTTCTACTTTCTATTTTGTGTGAAATTATGCATGTAGTTTCATAATATTAATCTTTCCATAACATTCAAAAAATGAAAACCTTAAAATTTCAGGTATATTCAAGATCTCCCATTGGTTTTATATTATATAAAGCCCAGGATTGAAAGCTTTTATAGCAAAGAAACAGGTTCTAGAAAATAATGTCCACCCTATAAGCAGGAACAGTTTAGCTAATATTTTAGCTGCAAATGGGAAGTAATAATTGTGTCAGGGTGTAGAATTCTGCCCAAGAATGAAGGAATCCTCCAAATGCCTAGAATCCAATGAAAAACATACAACTTCAACAAACCGAAGGTCTGAATTGTAATGCAACCCTGATGGGGAAGACAGAGTCAACCTCTATTTTAGGGGTACCTTTCAGACTAACACTGAGAACTAACCGTATTCAAAAGCAATTCTGCAGTAGTGCAGAGAAGAATTCTGACTACCTTTGTAACTGAAAGATACAGATGAGCAAAAATTAGCCTCTCAGTTAAACATGATGAATTAGATAGTTTTATCTGTGATTCCTCCTAAAATCTCACAAAAACATAAAATATTTTCAAAGGTGAAATCCATTAGGGCAAGTATAATGGTAGAGGAGAAAACAGACGTGAAATTTGGGGAATGAAAAGCAAATTGACAAGTCGTAACAGCCAGGAGAACTGAGAACCTGGAAACTAAAATTGGCACTAGGAAAAGTAGAGAAGCATGATGATTTATAGCACAGAATCCACAAAAGCCTCAGGGAGTGAGAACACTAGATAACTGTAAGTGTAAGTGAAAATGGAGTAAGAATCCCACTAGTTAGATGTCTTCGAGTTGATACATTTTTCACCAAACTTTCTATGTGCTGACATATCCAACAGTCCTTGAATGCAGTCAGACTAATTTTTAACCTTAATATGTCAGAGTATCCTGCATAGCCCAGTGAGCCCACTGAGATACACAAGGACAGCCAGATGACAAGAAGCTTCAAATCTTTACAAGTTATTTTCCCAATTAAATGCATGTCTTTATTTCTCATTTTATTGTATTTTTTCTCTATGTATTATGTCATTCAAACTAAGTTTAATTAATGCATCTCTATCTTAAGCAACATTGGAATTAAAATGACATATTTTTAGTGACAGTATAAAAACAAAATTCTGAATAAGAAGCTTTTTAATAACTAGGGCAATTAAAATATCAAGTGCTTATTACTGTTTTTGAGATTTTCTAATAATTATATTATAAAGGCTAATGGTTTTACATAAAGGGTTACTTCTAAAATATTTGATTACATGGCTATTCATTTAAAACTAAAATATAGTTAAGTAACAACAAATATCTGTAAGTTTCTGGAATGGGAATTTATTGCATTATTTAATAAAGGAAAAGACAGTTTGACCCTTTATTCAGCCTTATGAGTTCCCCATCATTTTGCCAAAGTTGAAGGAAAGTCAACTTTTATAATGCATGCCCTGAAAAAAAAAAAACCTGAAATTTGCCAAAGGCTGTCATATTGAAAATGTGACAGATATGACAATTGTCACATAGTAACATATTGTTTCCTAAATTTACACAAGTATGAAGTAATCAGTGCCCATTCAAACGAGATCCTCTAAGTCCAGATCTATGGTTCTTTTAGAATTACCATTCTTAATCATGTTATCTTATATAACAGACATGTGTTTCTGTTAGAGCACTAGAATTTAAATAATCATCAGAACATAAAACTAGGCATAATATTTTCAAAACATACATAAAGGAAAGGCTATGTTGAATATGCTCACATTACAACCTGTGACTCATGCCATCTCCACAGTTGTCACCATGTATCACCCAACACTCCTACCTAATCTGGCCTTCCTGACTATTCACCTTGATAATGGGAATATCACTTTATTGGTTTCTACATTTTCCCTCCAAAACTTACAAAATGAATAATATATCTCCCTTATTTCCTTTCCCCATAATTTATATTCATATGATCCAAAAGGAGTATAAGTGACTTGAAAAAAGCCACATAATGCAAATCAGTTAGGGCACATGGCATGCTCAGGTGATGTATACCTTAAATTGTTTAAATGGTGGACATTCAGATCCATTAAAGGTGTATTAAAAGGTTGGAGGCCAGTGTTAGTCTGTGTTTCTTTGCACTCTTCCCTGTGGCCCTCTGTGGGTTAATAGCAAAAATAACTCTTGAAATTCTAACAATGCTGAAAGATCAGGTGAGGAATTGTAAATTACATTTAATTAAGAGCTGATTGCTAGGAATAGGTGAGATATGGAAAATCACTATTAACAACGCTTCTCCTCTCACTTATCAGAAAGTCTGAGCATTAAAAATAAGAATTAAAACTAATAATTGCCAAGACAACTAGAGAGGGACAATTTTATCATAGTCACAGTTGATGTGACATGCATTGTGTAATAAAGTATATTTTTTAAAAATATGAAGTATATATGTTTTCTATATTATTCTTATCATATAGGAATAAAGAACTAACTTCACTTTTTTAAGAATAGGGAAAAATTTTCATTATTGAAACATTGCTGAAAAAAGTCACATCTGGAAAATTGACAAGGAAGTTTCAGAATTTTTCATTATAAGTTATTGAGACATTATTTGGTTATGTTACATTATATGTTAATACTAGTAGTAATATTTGTATGTTTTACCAGAAATGAAATAAACAACAGATATTTGCAATAAACTCTTAGATCTTGTTAAATTGCTGCTTTATTTACAGCTGTATTCTGAGCAGCCACTGTAGTCTAAATCTGCTGGCTTCTGGTGAATATGTAATGTATCAGGTCTGCTTAGTTTTTATCTTTGTTTTTGTCCCATAAAACCTATTATGAAATATACATTGATAGGAAGCATAAAGTCACTCATTTCAGCATAATTAGTTTACATTTGCATCACTAATCTTCTAAATACAAAATGGAATATGTCAAATTTATAAAAAAAATAAACAAAAGGACTTTTCAGGCTGGAACAGTAGATCTTTCGTAGATATAAATGAAAGTCATTCAGGAAACTACTACAACTCTGGAACAACAGAAAATTCTGCTGTGCCACTAGTTTTATTTTCTGTGTAAAAATCTTGGCCAAGGAGGAGAAAGGTTTAAGGAAGGAATGAGGTTGCTTTACACATTAGGAAGAATCATACAATCATCATAGAAATTAATTATAACTAAATTTCAGAGTACTTTAGTAATTACATATAATAGAACTTGATAAATGTTTAATAATTATTTATATATCGATCTATGAAAAGCAATACTCAAAAACTAACACAAAACATTTTGTATTTCATTCATAAATGAGGCATTGTTTGTACATTCTCTATTATTAGTCATATTTCACCATCTCAATCTGGAATTCAATGTGAGGATCCATAATGAACCTTTTACAAATGAGTAAATTGCACAGATGAAGTTTAACATAACCAGTAAGCAGCCTGTTCACATGGATATAATTGGTATTAAAATGCATCTTGATAAAAGAAGCACTTTTTAAGCTTTATAATTTAATCAACTTACTTTTCAAAGAACTTAGTTCCTTAGCATGAAATTGTAGTGATTATAAGGACATTGACCTTATACACTTTGGAGATTGAGGTGAGAGTTAAATCAATTGATGCATGTCAAAGTGCTATGCTGAGTAAAGGACATAATAATACACATTAATAGGCATTATAAAACAGTGTACTAATAAAACCGGTAAGAGTATAAAATGCTCTTGTAATGAAAAATGAGGGCTTTTTATGCACCTCAGGGGAATCTTTAGGGATCTGCCCAGGTCTGTTTAATGTGCAGTGGGATGAGCTTCAGACATTTATAAATATGTACTTTAGGAGAAAAGCCTTGTGGTGCAGTGGATGGAGCTGCAACCTGGGACACTGCATCCCCTAGCAGTGCCTGGTCCTCTCCATCCAGCTTCCTGCTAACATGCCTAGGAATGGAGCAGAGGAGGACTCAAGTAGTTGGGATCTTGTCACCCATGTAGGAGACCCAGATGGAGTTCTGCCCTCCTGGAGTCAGCCTGACTCAGCCATGGCTGTTGTGGTCAGTTGAGGGGTGAATTAGTGTTTGTAAGGTCTTTCTCACTCTCTGTCTCTCTCATTTTCTCGGGCACGCTGCTTTCCAAATAATCTTTTAAAAAAATAGATATATGCTTCAGAAAATTTTATTGTCTATGCCTGGAAAATGCATTTTTAAAATTAGTTTTGGTTGCCAAAGATTCCTATTTCATTGTCAGAGAAGGTTTTGCTCACCATGTACAAACTGGAATAAATTATGTTAGCTACTACTCTCATATATATTGTAATAAAACAACCTCATTTTTGCCACTATATTGATGAAAAGAGTTGAAGGAGTTTAAGATATTTACCTAAGCTCCTGGAAGTTTAAGTGATGGTGTAAATAAATTATTTTAAGTAGACCTATTTTTGTTACAAGATCACAGTAAATATTACTTTAATTTTCTTGGTAAAGATAGGGAGCAGTAGAAGTGAAGTGACTTCTCAAAGGTCACATATAGTAAGTGATCAGATTAATACCAAAAATAAGGAACTTGTAAGTCAGTACATTTTATATTACCATAACATGCTGATTCCTAATCCCTTATGTTAAACAGAATTTTTTGGTAGTTATATTGGGATGTTGTGTAACTCACAGTTTTATAGTTTGATACAGAATTTAAATAATGAATCAACAAAAACTCTTCCGGAAATTAGAAAAGGAGGTGCATGTTGATAACTTAATAAAGCCAAGTCAAACTTTAGTATGAAAATCAGAGTCTACCATGGAAAAATAAAACTAAAGTCAATCTTCAGCATAGATGCAAATATCTAAATGTAAATTATTGCAAACTAAATCTGTACATGTATAAGTCATAAACATGTGGGATTTGTTCCTGGGATAAAAGAATGGAAAAATACAAAAACAGTACTAAGTTCTGCTAAAATTCTATAGCAAATTAAAAATTGAAGAAAAATTTATTTTCTTATACAAAAAGGGCAAAATATTTTATTCAAAGTTTAAAAAAGTTGAAAAGTCTACATTGCAAAAAGGAAATAATTATCATTTCTTTCTTTCTTTTTTTTGGACAGGCAGAGTGGACAGTGAGAGAGAGACAGAGAGAAAGGTCTTCCTTCCATTGGTTCACCCCCCAAATGGCCGCTACGGCCTGCCCACTGCAGCCAGCACACTGTGCCAAACCGATGCTAGGAGCCAGGTGCCTCCTCCTGGTCTCCCATGCGGGTGTAGGACCCAAGGACCTGGGCCATCCTCCACTGCACTCCCGGGCCACAGCAGAGAGCTGGACTGGAAGAGGAGCAACCGGGATAGAATCCGGTGCCCCAACCAGGACTAGAACCTGGGGTGCCTGCGCCACAGGCAGAGGATTAGCCAAGTGAGCCGTGGTGCTGGCCCAAAATCATTATCATTTCAAGTCACTTTTTTTCTTATGGTCCTTGGCAAGGGAATTAGATATTTTAAATATTGGAAGTAAATAAAGAGAACAGTTTGTTACTCACAGATGATGCAGAATTATTGAAAGTAGGAGTGTTCAACGTGATTTCTAATTATACACCCATCACTTGCATTTCTATATGACCATGAATTAAATATGCTATCATAAAAAGTATTTAAAATGATATAAATTCCTAAGTTTTCTAGAATTTAACCTAAGAAAATTAACATATTATCTTAATTGTAGAACTATAGTAAAATTTTTTAAAAAGTCCTAGTAAAATGAAAACATATACGAGGTGTGTGCACTCATTCAGGAAGATAAATTATCAGAACGGTATTAATTGCCTATTTTTTAGCAAAATGACTGGATTTCAAATCCATTTCTAGTAAGTTTTATGCAATATGATAGGATGATTGCATGTGTAACTAGTTCCAATATTCATATAAAATAGCATAGAGCAAAACATCAGTAATAAAATCCTAGCAAGGGAGAACACCATGCAGGAATTGCACTATCCAACATAAGGATTTGTCATAATGCTAATTAATTCAGTATTTGATTGGCTTGGGGATGACAATCTGTCCAACGGAATAGGATAATAATTCCAGAAACAGATTCATGCACATTGAAGAGCGCTGCATGTCAGAATTGGTAATGCGGATGAATAAAAGAAGAATGACTTCTGTGTATGTTACCCTAAAATAATTGGTACTCTACATTAAAAGACAAAGGTGAAGGGGAGCATTAAAGAGTCTATGTGGAGTGAACATACTAAATGATTCTGTCATAGAAAACTGGAAATATAGTTTTTTTAAGCAGGAGAAAAGCATAATTTGATTTTTATGTTGTAAAGAGTTACTTCCTGTCCTTGTTGCTTTCCATTAAAATTTTTCCTGCATAATCAATTGCCATTTGCTGGTGAAAAGAAAAATACTATGATCAAAGATGTTGTGTTTCTTTTCAAAAAGGTTGTTGATTGCTTTCAGAGAAAAATATATTCAACTACTTGATTAGTTCTCCCTGAACTTTGCCCGCAATCATCTATTTTCTTTAAATCTGCCTTTTTACCTTACATTCACTTTATACATTTCCTATGGCTAAACTGGGTTGGCTCTGAAAATCTCAAATGATGTGGCTTAGTTTATAATTTCAGTATTGTTGATTATTTTCTAAAGTATTTTGCATTCTATGGTTAATACATGCTTTAAATTTAACAATTGACTTACAATTCATGGACCAATCAATTTGTGGGAATCAATGAAAGAAAAAAAGCTTCATGACTTGTTTTGAAATATGCTTACTTCGGAAAAAAAAATTTTCATAGAGCATATGTCTCTAAATCACCAGGAAAAATATCAGCATTTCAAGAAGCATGTATATAGCATGTAACAAAACCTAGCACATAGTAAATAGGGGTAAATAACAACTTTAATACTTTCTCCTGCTATATTATTCAATGTTAAGCTAATTGAGATTAATTAAAATAGATTGTGTATAGGACTGTAAAATGAATCAAAAACAAATTGGGGCCATCACTGTGGTGTAGCCAGTAAAGCAGCCACCTGCAGTGCCGATCCCATATAGGTGCCGGTTCGAGTCCAGGCTCCTCCACTTCCAATCTAGCTTTCTGCTATGACCTTGGAAAGTAGTAGAAGATGGCCCAAGTGCTTGGGCCCCTGCACTTGCATGGGACACCCAAAAGAAGCTCCAGGCTCCTGGCTTTGGATTGGCACAGCTCTGGCCTTTGCAGCCATTTGGGGAGTAAACCAGGGGATGGAAGATTTCTCTCTCTCTCTCTCTCTCTCTCTCTCTCTCTTTCTCTGTCTCTCTGTAACTCTGACATTCAAGTAAAATAAATAAAGCTTAACAAAAAAATATTTATAGAATATGAAAATATAAAGTATTAAGCATGGGGTTTTATTTAAAAGATTTATTTATTTATTTGAAAGGCAGAGTCACAGAGAGGCAGATGCAGAGCCAGAGCTGCGCAGATCCGAATTCAGGATCCTGGAGCTTCTTCTGGGTCTCCATGTAGGTTCAGGGGCCCAAGCACTTGTTCATCTTCTACTGCTTTCCCAGGCCACAGCAGAGAACTTGATCAGAAGTGGAGGAGCTAGGACCACCCATATGGGATGCTGGCACTGCAGGTGGAGGCTTTACCTGCTATGCCATAGTGCCAGCCCCTGGGGAGTCATTTCAGTAACACAATCCAAACACCACTTTCTAGAAATAGCACAATTAAGAAATAAAGTCACAGAGAGTATCTTTAGCTAGTATGAGTGGACTTCAAAAAGTTCATGTAACTGGAACCAAAAGGTAAATTTATGATGCGTATGAGAGATATTTGGAAATTTGTGAAAAAGGCATATTATGAAAGCTATGCATGTATTTCAAAGAATTATTCCAAAATAAATGTATCTTTTCATTTCATTATTCCATGAACTTTTAAAAATACTCTTGAAACTTGTTGCTGATCTTCTTACTGATAGAAACTCAAGAGTCAAGATGTGATACATGTTTCTTTATATAAAGTTAATAAACCTTTCTCTATGAATTACATTTGAGTGTTATGGAAATTTTTTTCTCAAATTCATACTTCATTTAACTTGAATGTACATGTTAAATGTACAATGTACAGGTGTATGAATACACTAACTCCAACTTCATAAATATTCACTGTTATTTCCTAGACATTACATTCAAGGGACATAAAATAAAGGACCATTTTTAAAGTTTGATTGCAAAGTGTTTCTTAACATATAAGTAGTTATACATGGTGCAGAGAGCAACACACAGAGCAATATTCTAATGACTATTCATGGGTTACACTGATACTAACAATAACGATATGGAAAGGGTTAAGACATTTACATTCTTAAACTTCAGTGCCTTTATAGAGTCATTATCAAACTATCAATCTTGTAAGGAATCCTGGAATTCAATTATTCTCTCAAAATATTTCAGTTTTCATATTCAATTTCTTTCTTTTTTTAAGATTTATTTTATTTATTTGAAAGAGTTACAGAGAGAGGTAGAGACAGAGAGACAGGTCTTCCATCCACTGGTTTACTCCCCAGATGGCCGCAACGGCCGGAGCTGCGCCAATCTGAAGCCAGGAGCCAGAAGCTTCCTGTGGGTCTCCCACATGGGTGCAGGGGCCCAAGGACTTGGGCCATCTTCTACTGCTTTCCCAGGACATAGCAGAGAGCAGGATCAGAAGTGGAGCAGCCAGGACTATAACCAATGCCCGTATGGGATGTTGGCACTTTAGGCCAGGGCTTAAATCTGCTGTGCCACATCACCAACCCTATTCATATTCAGTTTCAAATATAGGACAGTAACTATTTTATAGAGGTCCATTCCTTAAAGCTATTTGAATTTCAGGATCTTCTAACCTGAGAAACCAAAAAATACTGGCTTAAAGTAGGTTTCCTTTGTTGTTTTTCCTAATATATTTACTTTGTTGAGAAGAAAATGTAATGATGAAGTAAATGTTCATAACTAATCAGAGATCTAAATGTGCCCATTTGTTTTCATGCAGTCATATATATATATATATATATATATATATATATATATATATATGTATATATATATGCCTACATGAATATATACATCTCAGAATCATTATTTTTTCATTTCTTCTAAAATATATTTATATTTTCACTTTTCTATTTAAATCTTGCTCGTGTGCTAGAGGAAGTAGAGTCACTTATTGCTGGTTCTTCTAATTTTTTTTTATCTCATGCTCTGCATTACAATGCAATGGAAATTTTACACATCAAACTGGTTTTGAACTACTCAGCAATCAACAACCAAGTTTCAAATAAATTTCTCAATGTCTAAGCCATTCCTTAACTCAATATGAGCTGCTAAGAGAACTGCCTCTCAGAAGGAGAAGCAGAGGCAGGAAGTTGGAGATAAAAGTTATGGTCTCTAGCTTGGACATATAATGGAACATTTAATCATACAGTCAGATGGTAGCCAATGAAATAAATCATGAAACTGATCAAATGCTGGAATTATACTTTGAAGTATTCTTCCCAACAGAATACCAACTTTTCCCACTATGACCCATCCCAATGGGTCTCACTGGGATCAGAACCTAGCATCATCTCTGATGGAGGATTTCATTAGTGACTCAATTCTAATCATTTCACTTCCAAGAAAGGTTCACACTACATTTGGAAAGTTCTTCCTTAATCTTATGCCCCAAACATAAGAAAGTTAGTAGCTATTCACAAATGAAAAAGTAGTTCATTTAAACCCCATTGGCTAAAATATTAAACAGCAAGTATCGGATTGAAACTCACCCTTTGAACAAGAAAGTACAGAGACAAAGAGGATCTAGGTGTTTATGAGAAGCTTGTTGAGTTTCTTGCATAAACGTGCATCTGTCAGAAAGCCCATCCTATTCCCTTACTTCCTTTTAGTTAAGCAATTGCATTTCTTTATTTTGGGTGCCTCTTTGGATCAGATTTCTGGATATTAGTACCGAAGGCATACAAATTAATTTGGAGGTATAATCATAATATGAAGGCACAAGCTGGCACTGTGGCTCAGCAGATTAATAGTTTGCTTGGGACTCCCTCATCCCACATGGGAGTGCAGGATAAATCCTGAATAATCCACATCTAATCCAGCTACTTGCTAATGAGCTAGGAAGCAGCAGATGATAGCGTAAGTACTTGAGTTCCTGCCGCCCATGGGAGAGCCACATGCAGTTGCTGGCTCCTGGCTTCATCCTGGCCAAGCCCTAGCTGTTGGAGCCATTTGAGTCATAAATAGTTGCATGGAAGATAAATCTCTCTCTCTCACTGCCTTTCAAATAAATTAATCAATAAGTATTAAAAGGATAATATGAGAAACAATTCAAATGAAAATTATTCTGTTTTGGAAGATAAAAAGAAAGGCATAAAATTAATAGTTATTCTACATAAGAAAAATATATAAAATTGTTATTTTATCTTAGCCATCATTATTAGGCTTACACTTATCTTTTCATTACAAAACTATTCTGTGCTCTTACCACCATTATTTTCATCTGATTAGAATTTTTGCAGAGAGTCACAAAATCTGTATTAATGTTTTTGAATACGAAACACCACAAATATGATTGGTTACACCTCACATATGATTGACTACACAATGCAAAATAACTTTCTGAGATTTTTTTAACCCAAGCATAATAGAATATAGTTTTGCAAGCCTATTTAAATAAAGAAATCATATATATGTGCAATAGGGGATAACAAGCGTATCACATGCTTAACAAAATCAGATATTGTGCTAGTTACTTGGAATAAAATAATGAAATGTTTTCATGAAGCTTATGAATAAGTGAATGTATGAGATTTTTATACAGAGGACTAGTCAAATGATGAAAAAAAATTTATTTTCTTAAAAATTCATCTGTAAAAATACACTTCCTAATGAAATTAGATTCTAAATTATCTTTTGGAAAATATATTTATTTCTAATGACTTTAAAAGCATGTTACACTTTATTTTTAACTTCACCAATATTGGGCATATTCATATTGTAACAACCTTCAAAATGTTTTATGTTCTTTCAAAAATTTGAACTTTAAATCAAATTTGTATTTTTCTATATTCAAGTCTTTCAAATGGAAGTCTAAAAACTTAAAAAAAATACTTAATGTGTGACATTGCATACTCCTATGCCTTTGATGTCACCAGTGGAATTGTACACAGAAAAAAATCTGGTCACATAACTAAAAAAATCTGTCAAAATTTAAAGTTTTATTTTTTCAATATTTGAGCTATACTTCTTTAATGAATTCCTTGATTTAAACACATGTACATACTTGCTTTTAAATCCATAAAGAATACATGTTTTCTGATAGAATTCTGAACCTTTTTATTTTTTAGTTAAAGGAAAAAAAAATCTTTGAGGCTTAGCTGATTATTTCTTTAAAGTTCACAGAATTGAAAATTTAGCAGAAGTGTTTCTAAAGTTTCTCTGAAATTTTCAAATAAGAAAGATACTCCACATAGGTTACAAACTCTGTTATAAACTCAGATTCAAAAAAGAATACCAAAAAAAAAAAAAAAAAAAAGAATACCATCCTATGATGGATAGCAAACTAAAACTAACATGGTGTTATGGAAAGCTCTGTCCCTGTCCTGGGTGCTGAATGAAAATAAGGAGGACACATTTGAGAGTAAACAAAAGGAGAAATTTAATATATTGGTAGATGAAGACAATAGCAGTCTTTTGAGTCTCATGGAATAGCATCCTGCTTAGTGAGGCTGGTTTGGAGCTTTCAAGGAGGCCACAGAGGTTGGGCTGTGATCCGGGTGCTAAAGCCAGTTGCCTGTCTGATAACAGGGTATCTCGGACACCAGCTCAGTTCCTTGGGAACGTTGTTTGACTGCTTGACTTTATCATGAGGAGGACACAGTAGCATATTCCACTCAAGTAAGTAGCTACAAAACATTATTTCAGCTGAGATCTGAAAGAGGCAAGTATTGCTTTGTGATTCCAGTGTTTTATTAATCAGGATGAAGCCCACTCAGCCTAGAGCCCATGCTTATCTTTTACAATTAATTTACACCTCTAGTCATGCTGCCCAGTGCTCGCTAGGCTATTTTCCAGCAGCTGCTGGGTTTCTCAGGGCCACTTGCAGGAATTCACAAGCAAACATTATTTGTCTGTTTGAACAGACACTCTAGCTAGTCACAGGCTCCAGAATTTTCTTTTGTTCATCAGAAAAGGAAAAGGAAAAGAAACATGTATTCAATCTGGCTACAATGACTTTATAAATAATATCTCCTAATTATGGGAGAATAAATATTTTTGAAGTTTCAAAGGAGAGAGAAGTTTGTGTGCACACATGTGGGATACAGAGGAGCAATAGAATGAAACAAGTGAAAGAAAGCTCTATACCCATTGTTTGAGGCACATCATCAACCAAAAAAATCAATTGAGTGTTTTTCAAGCAAAACATCACTTTCAATAATACATAAAGTTGAATGCTTTGGCATAGCTTTTATTTTCAACTTGAGAACCCCACATCCAGTATCAGAGTGCCTGGAATGCCGTCTCTGCTACTCTGATTCCAATCCAGCTTCCTGTAACTGTGTACCTTGGGAAGTAAACAGGTACTTGTCTCCATGCTACCCACATGGGATATTCAGATGAAGTTCCAACCTCCTGGGTTTGACCTGGCCTGGCTGTAGCTATTGTAGGCATTTGTGTGTGAATAAGCAGATGGAAGAAGTTTCTCTGTCTGTCTTCCTCTTTGTGTCTTCCTGCCTTTCAAATAAAATGAAAATAAATAGATAAATAAAATAATTACCAGCTTATTAAAAATAAGCTAACTAGGTTTTATTAATCATATATCTATAAATTTAAGAAAATAATTTTGCAGCCAATTTGGCTCAAAATGTCTTCAAATTTTATTTGAAATATTATGGCTAATTACAATTTCATTCAAAGGCAAGAATGAAAAGGATGTGTCAATTGGCTCAGGTAATATATTAGAGCTAATACAAAAGGGGTAACAATTCCTCTTCTCAGTAGTTGCTATCATCCCTGTGTAAGCCACCACAATCAAATTAACAATAACAGAAAATCATAATTTTGAACTAGCATTTTACATAAACAATGAGTAAGGACAACTTTAAAACATGTTCCCTTTATTGTTAAGCTGTGGTTGAAAATCTATATAAAAGCGGTGTTGTAGATTAATCATCTGGACACCTTTGCTTTCCACTGAGTTTTCTATTATTAAGCCCTCAAATACAAACCCATTATGACATAACCACTGTGGTGGCTAAAGGAAATAAGTGCCTGAGATTGAAATACTAGGAAAAGAGTCACATATGAGCTGGTTCAGAGAATGTTGTTAATGCTAATAATATGAAATACAAGTATTGAATATTCAATTGCAACTTAAATTGTATTTTCTTTCTGACTCCACAGATTTCAGTTGTGTTCGGTATTATGGAGATTCCTATCTAAAATTTCAGAATGTGTTTTTAAATCAACAAAATAGCATCTCCCTAGAATTTCAGACCTCAAGCTCTCATGGACTCCTTCTCTATGTCAAGCAAGACTCAGATTTGGTGGATAAATTTTTTACTCAATTGTTTGTTGAAAATGGTGCTTTAAAGGTAAGTCATTCAATTTACTTAATGTAAAAGAAATTTTAGGAAGTTTTGATTCCCTGATTTATGGTTAGTGTTAAAATGAAATTTAAATTTAATAATGTCTTTTGTCTTTACAAGTGGACTCTTACTCTACTTTTGTAATTTCTTCCTGTTCTCATTTATCCATAAAAACAGTATATGGCTAGAATTAATTTTCTTTTCTCCTTTTCCCAGTATTTTCAACTGTTCTTCCACTTTAACATTGATGAGTTTTCCCATTCCCCAGTGATAATTTTTATTCTTTTGTTTATAACCAAGATACCCAAGAAATCCTAACACTCTTTCTCAAGGACTTGAAGGGGAAAGTTATTTTCATAATTACACTAAGATGTCATTTATCTTTTTGATGGCTCATTCTTACAAGCTGACAATGGAGTTCTCTAGAGTTTGCATGACAGGTGATGATGTCATCACTCTGATCACTATTGCTGTGTGTGCTTATTTTTGAATCTTTGAATTGTCTTTTTAAATTTTTATTATTATAAATATTGATAGACATAATCCAGTAAGTAAAAAATCTTAAGAATCTTAACAATGCTTAAGAGTGCAAAGGGATTCTAAGAAACAAAATTTGAGATCACTAGTTCAATATTTGATGGACTTCATAACAATTTTGTTTTAAAATTCCAAGATTATTCAACTTAGAATATTTGGAAGCCAGTTTTGATTACAGAATACATGCACACTTCCCAACATTATTTTTTCTAACAAAGCACTTCATATTCCTGTTATAAATACCTGCTTTAGGGAACTCATTCTAATCATCACCAAAATAACATTAATTCAGAAGCTGATAAATGAAACACAATAATTGTATTTTTTATTTTTTTAGAAGCAAAGAGGACTCTGGAGTAATGAGCACACCTGGTGTCATGAGTTGCTTCCTTTTTTCTTTTTCTTTTTTTTCTTTTTTCTTTTTTTGACAGGCAAAGTTAGACAGTGAGAGAGAGAGAGAGAGAGAGAGAGAGAAAGGTCTTCCTTCCATTGGTTAACCCCCAAAATGGCTGCTACTTTTGGCACGCTGCGCCAATCTAAAGCAAGGAGCCAGGTGCTTCCTGCTGGTCTCCCATGCGGGTGCAGGGCCCAAGGCCCAAGCACTTGGGCCATCCTCCACTGCCTTCCCTGGCCACAGCAGAGAGCTGGACTGGAAGAGGGGCAACCAGGACCAAATCCAGTGCCCCCATTGGGACTAGAACCCGGGGTGCTGGCACTGCAGGCAGAGGATTAGCCTAGTGAGCCATGGTGCTGCCGGCCCACAATAGTTGTATTTTGTCTACCATGTCTTTTATGATGTGTTTTAAGTAGTTAATCTGAATTTCAATTAAAAGATGGGGGATACATTCCAGTTAAATGAACTAGTTTCTACTTAGTTTAATTTTCTTTAAAAACTTTGGTTTATTAAGTAACTATATATACATATATATATATATATATAGTTATATATAGAATTTAACACAATGCTTTATAACTTAAATAAATGCTAACAAAATATTGTAGATAAGTAGAAATTTATTTTTATGTACTAATTTACTTGCTCATTCATTCATTGTACAAGATATCACCAGTCATGGTGCCAGATTCTTTGGATTCAGTAGTAAACAAAACATTGTGTATGCTGCATGTTGCTTTTGGTGTATTACAAATAATATGAAGAACATGTGGGAAATTAGAAAAATAAGGCAGAATTGTGTAATGAATAAAATATTAAAATGAATCATCAACTTAAAAAAATAAAAATGAAAATAAATGAATCATCAAACCTTCATTTGACCCTTTAGGATAAAGTTTGCTGACTCCTTCTTCACAGCATTTCTCTTAACTAGTACTTGAAATCCATATTAACCCTTTAAAAACCTGCAAAAATATGGAGGTCAGATTAAGAAATTACAAAACGAATATACTATCTAGCATTAGTCATGGTGAGAATACTTCCCCTAAGCACAGTTAGTTTCGTGTGCTAATTCTACTGCCATGACTGTTAGTTCCTCTCACCACTGTGGACACCTCCAGTCAGAGGCAGTTGTGAATATTTTGTCACATAATGGATTACCAAGAGTAATGGTCAGTTACTCATTTTACTTTAAAAGGAAAACAATCAATTCACACTGAATTAAGCCAATATATTTAGGGATTATAAATTAGCTATAGAAAGGGTTTTTTTTTTTTCCACATAGATTTTGTGACAAAGGATGGATATATAATTCTAATATATATAATAATAATTACTATATTTTATTGAGTTTCAAGTGTTTGTTTCCACCTCAAAAAAATTTGTTAAGATCATGGACTCTGTAGCTAGACTTAGGGTCTGAATCAGCTGAGCCATTTAGGAGCTTTGAGATTTTGCATGTGCTTTATACTTAAATGTGCTCACTTGTAAAATGAGGGCAATTAAATTGTTGTGAGATTTAAGTGAGTAAATTGATAAATTTTGTGAAGAAAAAGTCATAAATGAGTGAATACATAAATGCATGGAAAATGCATGAAACACTCTCTGGGACATAGTAATCATTGCTGAGGACCTGTTGTTTTCCTTTTGCATTGTTCAAAGATCCTGAAGACAAACTAAGGCTTTCTGAGAGCTTCACAGTATTACAGGTGCTTTTCTTACTCCTTTAAGGATGACAGAGCACAAAATTTTATTCGGTTATGTAAATCCAAATTTCTGTTCTTTCCATTGCACACCATTGCTTCCTTGGAATGATTTAGAGGAAATCTCAGCATTATTTATCTTCATGACTTTAAGATTTTCCTTGTTCTGCTATGGTTTGTGAGACTATGCTCCAATTTCCACATCTATTTTAAAAGTATAATCTTAGTAGGAATGCATTTACATTACAATTTTCACAAAGACGTATTTATGGTTGTACTTTCACAGTGATCATAATTTAAAAGCAATTCAAATTCTAGAAATGCCAAATTGTTTATAAATCTTTTGGGAAATTTACTTCCTAGGAAAGTTTAATATGTCAAATATGATTTTTAAAAATATTTAATTGGGGGCCAGCCTTCTCATGTACTGGGTAAGGCTAAAACCTGCAATGCCAGTATCCCACATTGCCCCAATTTGGGGAGTAAACCAGCAGATGGAAGGTCTCTCTTTTTGTCCCTCCTTCTCTCTCTGTAACTCTACCTTTCAAGTAAATAAATATTTTAAAAATACGTAATTGGCTATTTCTCATAGCAACGATTGAGAAGACACCTTCACTATCACAACTCATGTACTAGTCATTACTTATAAACTGGATCACAAACCATGGTGCCTCCCTGACTGAGGGCAAATCCCTTTACCTCAGTTTCCATCTTTGAGAAATGGAGGTAATAATAAATGGTATCTAACTCATATACGTGCATTTCTCTTGCTCTATGAGGAAACAATCTGTTGACATTTGAAATGTGCTCTTAATTCATAATGGAGGATAATTTTTTAAATAGAAGTTCTTTTTATATGTATCATATAGGAACTATTTACAATAAAAGAAAAATCAAGTAATGTTAACAGAATTCTCTAAAAAAAAAATTTATAGCTGTTTAACTTTGACAACCCTGAAGATAACAGGAAATAAGACTCAGTAGTGCCCAACAAATAATTTTCCACTATATCTAAACAAATTAGGGAGACCTCCCCACAGACATATACAATAGTTAGTTCACTGACAGTTTAAATAACTGCTATCTTATTTATCAGTGAATATTTCAGAATATTAGATATAAGAAGCACCTAAACTATTGTCCACGTTGTACAAAGTATTCCATCTGATAAACCTGAGTATGCACACTAATAAACTTGGCTGTAACCTAGACACAGATTAAGAAGCATTCAAAAAATAGCTGTGGCCTTGAACTTAATTACACATGGTTTGAGAGGAATGTTTTGCCAAATTTTTTGAACTAAAATCTCTTGCAAATTGCACACTAATCTATTTGTTTTTAGAAATCCTGATGTTGCTTAATATACTGCTTAAAGTCAATTTAAAGTAGATAATTTAATGAAGGAAAGGAATGCTTTGCATTTGCCAAAATCATAAACATTATAATATATAACATTTTTCTTTGGACTCCATGTTGGTGGATTTCAAATATCAACTTATACACAGCTGGATGCAGAGGAATTAATGGAACTTTATGTGAATTTTTTAAAATTTATTTTATTTATTTGAAAGAGTTATGGAGAGGGAGAGAGGTAGAGGCAGAGAGAGAGGTCTTCCATCCTCTGGTTCACTCCCCAAATGACCACAATGGCCAGAGCTGAGCTGATCTGAAGACAGGAGCCAGGAGCTTCCGCATGGGTGCAGGGACCCAAGCACTGGGGCTGTCCTCTGCAGCTTTCCCAGGTACATCAGGAGGGAGCTGGATCAGAAGTGGAGCATCCCTAACTCAAACCGATGCCCATATGAGATGCCGGTGCTGCAGGCCAGGGCCTTAACTGGCTGTACCACGGCACCAGACCCACAATTGTGTTTCTTAGCACAGATGTCAGTTACAGATCACTTGTAGAGTTGATCAAAACATTAAGGCTCCTTCCAGAAAAATACAGCTATAAAACATTCAATGTTCATACAGGCACATGCTTCATCCACAGAATTCCCAGGGTACATAATCCAATGCCTAGTATAGCTATGAATTTCCTTTCCTAGGACATGACCTAGTGGCACATTTGCAGTAGTCCTACAAATGGCTCTGGATGCCTTCAAGCCTCAGGAAGCTTCTGATGAATGTGTAACTCTCCTAATCTTTAAATTCTCCTTTCTGTAACATTAATATATACTAGATTATATTAACCAGACTTTGCATTGCTCAGCCACTAGTATATAATGAAATGTGCCAGTAATACTTGCTTTCTAATAGCAGAAGAAGCTAACTTTCTCAATCGTGTACCCCAGTATGCTGCAAAAGAATGTACAAGTGTCTGTGTCTGCATATATGTATACGTTTACATTCGTAAGGTCTTCAAAGAGTTTATGCAAGAATGAGTCTTTCATCTTGTGGTTAATAGAAAATATCCAACATCAGGCTAACTGTGTTCAATGCTCCTGACTCCAACTTTCTGCTAATGTAGACGCTGGGAAGTAGCAGTGATGGCTCAAGTAATTTGGCTTCTGTCACCCACTTAGGAGATGTAGATTGAGTTCCTGGTACCTGGTTTCAGCTGTCTACCCCAGGCTGGAAAAGCATTTGGAGTTAATGGTCTGATAGGACCCCTCTCTATATCGATTTCTCTTCACCTGTCTTTCAAATAAGTAAACAATTTTTAAAGTTCATGTAAATTTGAAAGAAAAGATGTTTGTTCATTAAATTGATACATAATGTTTTTCACAATACGTATTTTCCATGAACTTTTTGAAGAGCTCATGAACATACAGAATACTGATATGTTTGAGCTTCATTTCTAGTAGTAGTTCTTAATGAGATAATTTGAAATATCACTTCCTTTTACATTTCAAACTTATTTCTCAAAAGCGAAATAAAATGTATTGGTAAATTATACAATTCAGTATAGATACAAGATATTAATTTCATACAGAGAAACTGAGGAAAATCATGTTTTATTTTCCCCAGTATCAATTTTTCTGTGCTGGTGATGCAGAATTGAAAAGCATTAACACTACCATTAGAGTGGACAATGGACAAAAGTATACTCTGCTTATCAGGTAAGACATACTTGTTTTCTTTTCCACTTAATCTGATAAGTAGCAAAAAATATTACTCTGAGTATTATCCTTGTTGTTTTAAAATCAAGGTTATCCTGATTACTAGTTACATGTGACTGTCTGTGAATAAGTGTTTATCAAGCTTTTCATATATCCTAAAAATTGTACTAGAGAAATGAGGTTATGGAGGTTACATTACCAATGAACTTACATAAGCAGATTTACAAAGAAGCTATGAAAGCCTCATTATTTTCCACTTGAAAGAGTTGCACAACTCAAATTAACTGACATTTTTGGAGAAAACAAAGTAAGTATATTCACTGTAGAATGTTTGGAACATTCAAAAAAGCTTAAAGAAGAAAAGTACTGTGATCCATTGTGCCACAACCCAGAATAATTAATGCATTTTATTAATATCCCCAGAAGCTCTGTTAGATTTCCAAATGTTCATCAACATCTGACAGAAATCATTCTTCCAATTTGATAAGTGAAACTTATATTTTCCTTCTTTGATCTGTAGTGAAGTTTAATTTTAACATAGATTAATTGATTATTGTTATGTATTTTTGCCTCTCTCCACCTTTTTTATTTCTTCAATAGATGCTTAAAAATGAACACCACAGCCATAATTCAGAATGAAGACTAAAATGAATTGTTTGGTTATGGCAATAGATTATTACTTAGCAAAATAATTATTCATTTAAAGCCAATAAAAACGAAAGCAAACAGGCCTATTCAGGGCCTGGGAAAAAAGTTAAATGAGAGGTTTTAAGGAAGTTTTAGTTATTATATTGTTATCTATATATACTATAGATATATTATATATATATTATCTATGATCAATATTTATTGATCAAAAGATTAATAGATCAAGATTGATCTATTATCCAGTAAATTCAGAAGATCCTTTATCATACATATCTGTCCTGAATTCTTGAAATAAACATCATCATTTTAAAGCCTGTATGATCCTACTTAATAAATTCTCATATTCTTTCCTTACTGAAGACATGGATACAAACATTTTAATATCATTATATAGCATTTTAACTTCCTAAGTTAAAATTTTGGGACCATACACTTTGGAGAGTTTCATTCTTAGAAGGGTGATAATATCCCTCAGTAGGTTGAAGCCACTAAGACACACTCTAGTTAATCAGGCAAACAAAAAGCTAGGTTGGACATGATGAGAGAGTTATAAGGAACCTAAGAAGACGTTGTTCTGGCCTGGGCATTTTGAAAAAGAGTTGCAAAGATAAAAATATACATCATAATTATAATTATCAAACTATTATTGTGTCAACTGTATCATTTATTACAAATCCAACTTATTCCTAAGAAAAATTCTAATTTTTATATTTATGTTTAGAGGAAAAACAGAGGTCGAGAAATTATGTAGAGAAAACCAGATAGCTGGAAAATGGCAGAGTTCCTGTGCTGCTCACTCCAAATCTCATGAAAAAGTTCAAGTCTTGGGGCCTATGACTCAGTACAAAAACATAAGATAATTTGATCTCTTATTTTCTCCTACCCTGAAACAACTGTTGTATGTTCAAGATGAGATAAGGATAAAAATCATAAATGATCTTCCTGTAAAAATACCAGCAGTGGCAGGGACAATATTAATCAGCACACATTAAATAATTGCCATGTACCAGGTGCTTTACAAACCCTTACCTGTACCTAATCGTTGTAACTCTCATTATGCCTGATTGCACTGGTTTCCTGGGCTTCTGTACCAAGGCATCGAGGACTAGATGACTTAGAAAGCATTTTTAATTTCCCAGTTCTGAAGGCTAGAAGTCTGAGATCAATGTATCTACAAGTTTAGTTTCTTCTGAGGCCTGTCTCTTTGTCTGTGTTTTCATAGCTTCTTTCTCTGTGTGTCTGGTCCTCAGGTCCTCTCATAAGGACACAAATTGTGTTGGATTGAAAACCACTCTAGTAACCCACCTTTAGCTTATTACCTGCTTTTAAGACTGACCATCTCCAAGTAGGTAGTGGACATTATGGTTTTGACGTGTAAATTTAGAGCGCAACGTAATTCAGCGCAGAACAGCTGTCATTCTTGTTCAGAAGCTCAGATTCTTAAAGTCTTGGACATCTTTCTCAAGACCACGTTGTTAGCCAAACATGGAGCAGATTAGAACCCAGATTTCCTATCTCCTGAACTAATAAGCTTATCTCCTATACCATGTTCACTCTGTATTTTAAAAGTGACAAAATATTATTTAAAATCTTTATTAAGAAAAAGAAAAGGAAAATATTTATTAAAAGAAGTGTAATATTAAAAACATTTTAAAATTCTAGAATACCTATTTGTCACTAACCTCATCACAATGTCACTTTTAAATATACTCAACAATAAAGATCTCTTTTATGTTATTTGACTGTGATTTCTTCTTTTGCAGTTTACATGCACTACTGCTTTTTATTTTTATCAAAAAGTAGTTTATGTCCTGCCTATATCTGGTCTAAATCATCTAAATTCAGAAATATTTCTTCTCAGGTCCTTGGCTTGTTTGAAGTGCTGTAATAGAAAAATTTATGGAAATACACTTTTTCTGTGATTGCCATCTATAAAGAGCAAGAGTGAAGCTCAATTGGTTTTATTTTTCTGTACCTTTAAAATGTGGGCTTGGAAGAAAAAAGGGAAAAAACTTCAGTTTTAAGCTAAATACAACTCAAGAATGCTGTAACTATATTCTCCCTCCCTACTGTTAACATACTATTTTAAGTGAAGGTAAATGATACACACACATTTCACTCCCTACCCTAAATTCTTTCATCTTTTCTGTTAAATGATGTCATTTCTTTTGAATATAGGATAAGGGTTCTTCCTCACATGCTGTTATAGAACTTTAAGGAAAAAAACCAGCAAGGTTTCCTAGGCTCTTAATGAAGCACTCTACTATCATCAAAGATGATGCAAATAGCCTCCATGAAACAGTAACAAAGCTCATTACTTTTTGAGAATAGGGAAATATAAGCTGTTCTGTAGACCAGTATTTCTCTTTAAAAAATGTGTGATTGCTTAACATAGCAAATGCAGGAAGAAAAATATGGAGCACTTAAATCAGGTGAATCATACATTGCCAAATCACACATACTAAAAACTCTTTCAGTGAGAAATCAGCTATAGCTGGTGCATATATTTAATGAGAGGAAAAGTGAAGATGGGACAAAGCAGTGATGTTAGGCTGCTGAGTAAAATCATACAGTATATCAAGAAGTAAAACACAAATGGGTGAGGCTTTGTCACTCCACTTTCGAACGCAAGGTATTTAAACATAAAGTGCTGAGGCAGCTTAAGGGAATGATGCATGTATTTTCTGGCAAACACAAATAAAAGAGTATGAGGTTGCTTTTTGCCCGTTTTTGTTGAGTGTGCTTATGATAATTAAGAATTCATTCATATTAATTTTAGTACATTATTAACATATGATACTTATTATAAACACTATTGTGTGTATTTCATTATAATACGTATAACATTATAGGTTACATTTCACTTTGGTTCTTTAATTTATTATTTTATGAAAACAAGTGTATTATGAGATTTTTGCTTTCACGTAAAGTCACTACTTAACATCTACCTTGTTCAAAAGGAATGATAGAACTTGAAAGTCAAAGATATAATTAAGTTTGATTTTCTGAATTTCTCGGTTATAAAACCTAAAGACATTTTTAAGTGACTGCCAGTTAAAAATACATCCTTGAATAAAAAAGTTCCTGTATTTTTTTGTCTTAGTCTTAAGTTCACAGTCCACATCCTGATTTGTAATTTAAAGGAACTCTGCCAATCCTTCTACAGCTGTCACATGGCAAATTTGTTGCTTTGGCCTTTTGACTGAAGGTAGACAGCTCATATTCTAAGAATGATATACAGCCAAATAAAGTAGGAGAAATGAGAATGGCTTCTGTTATCCTTGAGAGAAGTATTTACTAGCTACTGTTTATGTGTAGTCATGTAAACATGTAATAAACTACGGAAAACACTAAAATAAATAGTATATATTGTCTACACAAACAATAAATGATACTTAGGGAGAATGACATGTATCAATGAAATTCCCATATTGTCAGATATCTCAAATGATATGAAACTGGATACAAAGCCTGAGTTCCATTGCATTATTTCCTTTAGTTGATAACAGAAGAAGTATGTTCTCTAAAAAATAAATGGTATATAGAAGATGAAAGGAATAAAATAATGTAATATTATTGTGTAGGAAAGAATGAGTTTAAATATGAAATGCAGTTGTATTCAAGCTGTATAAATCCTCAAATTCCTCAGTGAGAGCTGTGAGCTACATCACGTGGAATAGACACCTACTGGAGGTTTTTTAAGAGAGTAGGTAATATTATACAACTAGTATTCACTTTCCATAGTATGGTAGGCTAATCGAGAGTATATGGTAGATTTCTGGGCCTTTCCATTTCCCTATGCAAAATCTTCTTCTCTGTTCTTTTCCTATGAAATTAGCCTGTGTGGATCATACTGGCATGCACTATTCTAAATTAAATCATGATAAAAAAAATTATGTGTTGAAGCTCTAATCCTCAATAGTCCATAATTTGACCTCATTCGAAAATAGAATTGTTACTAAAGTAAGCACTTTAAACTAAGGTTATGGGGCCGGCGCCATGGCACAGTAGGTTAATCCTCTGCCTGCAGCGCCAGCATCCAATATGGGCACCTGTTCTAGACCCGGATGCCTCTCCTCCAATCCAGCTCTCTGCTATGGCCTGGGAAAGCAGTAAAGATTGCCCAAGTCCTTGGGCCCCTGCACCCATGTGGGAGACCCGGAAGAAGTTCCTGGCTCCTGGCTTCGGATCATCGCAGCTCTGGCTGTTGTGGCCAATTGGGGAGTGAACCAACTGGAGGAAGACCTCTCTATCTCTCCCTCTCACTGTCTGTAACTCTACCTCTCAAATAAATAAATAAAATCTTATTTATTTATAAATAATAAAGAAATAAAACTGAGGTCATTAGGGTGAGCCGCAATACAATGAGACTGTGGCCATAAAAAAGGAGAATTAGGAAAACAGAGAGAGATGCAGGGAGGAAGACATCGTGAAGGCCCTGGGAAAGGACAGCCATCCCCAAGCCAAGGGAGAAGCCTGGAAGAGATCTTTTCCTCATAACCCTCAGAAGGATCCAGAGTCCTACCATGACTTTAAACCTGGGTTTCTTGCCTGCAGAATTGTGAGACAGTAATGACATTTGTTTAAGCCACCAAGATTTGTAGTTTTTTATTAAGGCAACATTAGCAAACTAACACAGGACTCCTTGTTATCTGACTTCTTTAGGGACCCAGCCAGCAGAGAATATCAGCAGGAACTTAGAGCAGCAGGAGACTGATATCATGGAATGGGTTGCCAGGGTCTTGAGTGGTATCTCATGGGCTGTGTCACTCCCTCAAGTCAAGGTCTTGGCTCCTGTCAGATGACCCTCTCCTTTAACAACCACTCTTTCCTTTTAGTCTAGATGCAAAGGTTGTTATCAGCATAACTTTATTATGGCATTGTGTTTCTTTTAAGTTTTTTAAGAAAATTGTTTTAAAGATTTGTTTTATTTATTTGAAAGACAGCGTTATAGAGAGAGGTAGAGAAAGAGAGAGGTCTTCCATCCTCTGTTTCACTTCCCAGATGGACTCAACTGCCAGAGCTGCGCCGATCCGAAGCCAGGAGCCAGGAGCTTCTTCTGGGTCTCCCACACAGGTGCAGGGGCCCAAGGACTTAGGCCATCTTCTACTGCTATCCCAGGCCATAGCAGAGAGCTAGATTGGAAGAAGAGCAGCTGAGACCAGATCCAGCGCCCATATGGAATGCCAGTGCTTCAGGCCAGGACATTGACCCGCTGTGCCACAGCACCGGCCATAAGAAAATTTTTAACAGAGCGGGCATGGTACAATGAATTAACCTACCACCAGCAATGGTGGCATTACATATTAAGAGTTCTGGTTCAAGTCCTGGTTACTCAGCTTCTGATCCAGCTTCCTAATGAGGTTGGAAGGAAGCTCAAGTATTTGGGGCACTGCCCACTGATGTGGGAGACCAGGATGCAATTCCTGGCTCCTAGCACTGGCCTCACCCAGAAATGGCTATTGTGTCCATTTGGGGAGTGAACCAGAAGTTGAAAAAAATCATATCCCACATTTCTGCCCCTTCTCTCTGCCTTTCAAATAAGTAAATAATTTTTAAAAACTCTTTAAGAGACATGTAAAAAGTATACATATTTGTGGGATACCATGTTCTATTTTAGTACATGTATACACTGTATAGTGTTTAGTCTGGGTAAACATATCTATCTTCTCAAATTTTAACATTCCTTCAAGGTGAAAATATCCAAAACCCTATTTTCTGTCTTTTTTTTTTCTTTTTATTGAGAACTATACAGTATACTGACATTATTTATAATCACCCCACAGGGTAATGAAGCCTGGAACTTCAAACACCCATCTAACCATAACTCAATCTGTGTTAATCAACTTCTTTTCATTTTTCCCTTCCTATGTCCTTCACCCTCAGGCTTCTGGCAATCATCATTATCCCTTCAATGTCTATGAGATCATCTTTCATTTTAGACTCCTCCTATGAGGGAAACTATGTGAAACTTGCTTTTCTGTGCTTGGCTTCCTTTACTTAATGACCTCCAGTTACACCCATATCCTTGTAAGTGACAAGGTGTCATCTTTTCTGATGACTGAATTGTATTCCAGTGCACGTTATTTACCACTTTTTTGTACGCATTCATGAGCGGATGAACACAGTCTGTTTGCATTTCTTTACTTTTGCTACAGTAAACATGGGAGTGCAGATGTCTCCTTAAGAAATTAACTTCATTTTCCAGTCCTAGGATTGCTGGATCATGTGGTAGTTCTATTTTCAGTTTCTTGAAGAACCTCCATACTGTTTTCCACAATGTCTGTACTGATTTACGTTGCCAGAACAGTATGCCAGGGTTCCTTATTCTTCACATCATGATCTTTTTGATAATAGCCAACATAACTAGGGTGAGGTGAAATCTCAGTGGAATTTTGATTTGCATTACCACAATGGTTATGATGCTAAACACTTTTTCATGTATCTGTTGATCACTTTTATATCTTCTTTTGAGTAATTTCTGTTTAAATCTACTACTCAGTTTTAAATTTCAGAAGTTTTTGTATTTATTTATTTATTTATTTATTTATTTGCTATTGAGTTGTTTGAGTCTTACATAGTCTGGATGTTAACCCCTTATGAGGTATTACAAACATTTTCTCCCATTCTGTAAATGGCTTCTTCATACTTTTGATTGTTCCTTTTGGTGTGTAGAAGTTCTTTAGCTTGTTGAAATCCCATTGTATGTTTTTGTTTCCTGTGTTTTTGGAGTCTGATTCAAAAAATGTCCTGATGTATAATTTCTCATATGTTTTCCTCTACTAGTTCAAGTCTTAGATTTTGGTAGCTAATCTATTTTGAGTTTATTTTTATACATTGTGGAATAGGGAATATAGATTCACCCTTCTGTCTGCAGATACCTTATTCTGCCAATCTAATTTATTAAAAGTTTGGGGACTGGTGCTGTGTGGTAGCAGATAAAGCTGCCGCCCACAGTGCTGGCATCCCATATGGGTACTGGTTCAAGTTCTGTCTGCTGTACTTCTGATCCAGCTTTCTGCACCTGCCTGGGAGACCCAGAGGAGGCTCCTGTCTCCTGGCTTTGCATCATTGCAGCTCCGGCCATTGTGGCCAATTGGGGAGTAAACCAGCAGATGGAAGACCTCTCTTTCTCTATCTCTCTCTTTCTCTCTCTGCTTCTCCTTCCCTCTCTGTGTAACTCTTTCAAATAAATAAATAAATCTTTTTCAAAAAAAAGTCTTGTCATTTTCCAACTCATGTGCTCTTTAGAACCTATGTTAAAGATTAAATGGCTGGCAACTGGATGGTTTACTTCTTGGGTTTCTATCCTATTCTACATCCATTAATCTATGGTTCTCTTTTTTATGCTAATACCATGTTATTTTTTAAGAGAGAGACTTTTATGTCTTTTTTTAAAGAGAGAGAGAGCCTCCATCTGCTGATTCTTTCCTCAAATGGCTACAACACCCAGGAGCCTGAAGTTGGGAACCAGGAGATTGATCTGGTTCTCTCACATGGGTGTGGAGGTCCAATGACCTGTGCCATCCTCTGCTGCTTTCCCAAGTGTATTAGCAGAGAATTGGATCATAAGTGGAGCATCCAGGACATGATCTGGCACCCATATGATATGCCAGCATTTTAGGTGTCAGTTTAACCTATTATGTCATGCCAGCTCCAAGACCATGCTATTTGAATTACTGTTGCTTTGTGATACACTTTTAATTCAAATGTAATGCCTCCTCCTTTGTTCTTTTTTGCTTCATATCACTTTTAATATTTAGGATCTTTGTGGTTCCACAGGAAGTTTAATAGTGTTTTTTCTAGCTCTATGAAAAATGTCATTGGAATTTATTCAGAATTTTTATGTTGAACTCTATCAATTGCACTTTTTGCACATATTGAATAATAATATGATTTTTGTCTGTTGATGTACCGGTATGTCATGTTTATTGATATGTAAATGGTGATCCATGCTTACATCACTGGGATGAATCCCCATTGATCATGGTGGACAAACTTTTCAGTGTGTTTTCGGATTTGAGTGCAAATTAACAACATAGTCTATTTAAACACCAAAAATATCAATGAAGCAAAGAGCTACTTCTTTGATAAAATGAACAAATTGGCAAACCCTTAACCAAACTAAGAAAAAAGAAAGAAGATTCAAATATATAAAGTCAGACATGAAGATAGAGACATTATGACTGACATTGCAGAAATAAAAGGATTTTTAGAGATTACAATAGCAATTATTTGACAAGTTTGATAACCTTGAAGGAATGAACAAATTCCTGGACACAAACATACACCTTAACAGGATTAAATCATCAAGAAATAAAATACCTAAACAAGTAGTAAGGCTGAATCAGCAATAAGTTGTCTTCCTTCAAAAAAAAAAGCCCAGAAGTAAATAGTTTCATGCTGAATTCTGCCAAACATTTAAAGAATAATTAACATCAATCTTTCTTAAACAATTTCAGAAATGAGAAGAGAAGGGAATTCTTCCAAATGAATTCAACAAGGCTAGCATTAGTTTAATAACAAAACCAGGCATGGGCACAACAAGAAAAGAAAGGTATACGCCAATATCCTTGATGGACATCGATGGAAAAAAAAAAAAAGGAGAAAGCTAAAAATACTAGCAAATTGAATCCAATAGCACATTAAAAAGATTATTGACAGAGCTTAGGACTCCCATATCCCATGTCAAAATGCCTGTGTTTGAGTATCATCTCTGCTCCCAAATCTAGCTTCTTGATAATGCATGCCCTGGAGACTTCAGGGATGACTAAAGTAGTAAGATCCCTACCAATCACATGACAGACATGGATGGAGTTCTGGGCTTCTGACTTCAACCTACTCAAGTCTCAACTATTGTAGGCATTGAGGAATAAGACAGTGGATAGAAAATATCCATCAATCTATCTCTGTCTCTTTGTTTCTGTCTTTCAAATAAAATAATTAATAATTAAAAAACTATTTAAAAAGATTCTTCACCATAATCAAATGTCATGACATTTTGTACTACTGCATATGGTACTCCCGCTCCCTGCCTAAATCTCTTTTAAAAGTTCATGTATTCAACTTTACTAACGTAATGCTCCTTGGAAAGTGCCATGCATCTTCTGCCAAGGGATTGAGTCTTCTCTCAGCATGGTTGAGGTTGGGTAAACGGTTAAATGAGGTAGGACCAGATGTGGCACATCCCACTCCTTTTGGGATTCCAGAGTTAGTCATGTTGATATACTTTATGGCAATGGAAGCTAGGACAGGTTCCCCAGCTTTACTCTCTAGGGGAATAACATAAGATAATAAATATTTCTATGAGAAAAAGTGTGATAAATGTTTACCATTAGAATAAAAACAAAAAAAAAAGTAAATAGTTTGTAACACTTAATAGTTCCATTTAAACCACAGTATCCATATTTCTTTTAATCTTGGCTCTAAGTGGCTTACTGCACTGCTTATTAAACTATATAAATTAGGGGATGGCATTGTGGTGCAGCAGGTTAAGCCCCTGCCTATGATGATGGCATCTTGTGTGAGTGCCAGTTCAAGTAGAGGCTACTCTACTTCCAATCCAGCTCCCTGCTAATGTGCCTGGAAAGGCAGCTGAAAAATGGCCCAAGTGCTTGGGCCACTGCCACCCATTTGGGAGTTCAGGATGAAGCTCCAGGCTCCTGGTTTCTTGGCCCAGCCCTAGCTAGTATAACCATTTGTGAGTCAGTCACAGATGGAAGATTTCTCTCTCTGTGTGTCTTTCCCTCTCTCTTTGTATCTATGAATTTCAAATAAATAATTCTTTTAAAACTATATAATTATTAATGTATGTATTGTTTGCTTGCTTGAAAATGCACACAATACCCAATTACATGTTACTAGTAACTACTTCATGCCATTGTTTATTATTTAAATTTCTCTAGCACTTACCCAGTGTGCTGATACATGGTTTCTGAGAATGATAAGTTATTTTATTTTACATCATAAATCTTGACCTTCTTATAGTTTTGGTAGAAAAATATATTTAAAATGCAGTAAATAGTTAATTTGCAACACAGAACAATCTGAAAAAGCTACCTATTTAGTGGAACAAAGACAATCAGATATTATTAACACAGTTAGTATCTGAGTTTTGCATTTCTTTTGTGAGATATTAATAATAAAACCAAGGACTTGACACATATAAACCAGGGCAAGAGATCTTTGTCTCAGAGTTTTGGACAATCAGTGGTGTGGAAAAAAGAAGAAAGGAAGCCATTTAACTACTTTACAAAACATAAAAATATTTTTCTAATGAAATATGCACAGTATTCCATTATTCTTTTCATTACCAACTGCTAGTAATGTTAAAAAACTATGTCAATAGAATAATTATTTTATTTCCACTTGAACAAAATAGTGAGCAATTGATTTTGATTCGGAAATATTTGTTCATCCAGCAAAATGTCTAATACAAACCTGCTTTTCTTTTTACTAGCGAAATACATGTTTCAACACAAAATATAATGACTAAGGGTGAAATTTTGTTATTTAACAGAAAAAAGCTCATTTTATATCAGCTCTATTGGAAACTATGCACATTTAAGTTAAAGTTTTAGGTCAGTTTTTTCAAATGCTTCACTAATCACCCCATAGGAGCTATTCAAAACACAAGTTAAAATGATCTATACTTAAAAGTAGAACATTTTCCATATCTTTGCTTGAAAATTTGAAAGCATATTTCCAAATATAAAAAATTATAGAAATATATGTCAAACAAGCTCACTACAGTTATTCATACTGTTACTCAAATCAGAGGCAAATAGTAGTTCTAATGGTGCTTAATACATCCCTTAAACATCAAGTTCATTTTCATTTTCCTCTTAAACAAGGGATTTGTCATTCTTATAAAAATCAGGAGTAAAACTACTCAGTTGATTCTCAGCCTAGAGGTCACTTGGACCTTTAAGAGATTGTGTTTTCTGTTGTTGTTTGTTTTGTTTTGTTTTGACCTCAGCAAAAAGATACAGGCATTACCACAAGCAGCGCATAGTGGCTGCATGCCCATGCATTTATTTGGAAGCTATTATGTCCAGGTAGTTTACCAAACTGTAGGATATAAAAAGTGACAGCACACAACAATCAAAGGCCTAAATTCTACTCTTTCAGAAAAACAAATTTCAAACTAAATTTCTAAGCACTGTTTTAGCCAAAATAATGTTGTAAGCTAAAAACAGACCAAATCATAAAGCACAGTTGGCTTCTTTCTTCCAAATGCAGGTTCTTTGAGAAGTGTTGGGTGAATCATGTCAATTCAGTGAAAATGTCTGTGCCATCCAAATGTATGTCCTTTAGAGTCCAAACAATGTATTGGAACAAAGGCTAGCAGACCATAAATACAGATTTCAGTGGATAACCACTCATTTAACTTCATTCTTTAATTTGACCTGAGATCTGCCTTGTTTTAGATGCTGGTATGTGCTTTCAATCTGATTTGAGAAACACATACATATATACGGCTTAAAGTTTAAAATTCTGACTGCTTGAATCTTATTACTTGTTTGTTATGCCCCTGGTTCATTGCTTTCTAGCTTGCATTGTTTTCCTCTTTGTCAACAAGTGAGTTTTGTTTCCTATGTTAATATACCTATATTGATAGCAAGCTGACAGATCATAGTTCATAGTTTTAGTATTACTTACAGGGAAAGAGAGATTAAGGAAAAGTC
Source organism: Lepus europaeus (assembly GCF_033115175.1). Lineage (NCBI taxonomy): Eukaryota > Metazoa > Chordata > Mammalia > Lagomorpha > Leporidae > Lepus > Lepus europaeus. Next base: position 61,704,254 of record NC_084829.1, on the reverse strand, counting down.
TTACAAAAAGATAAAATAATATACCAATTATATTTTGGTAAATCTTTCTGTTAGATATTTAAGTGCAAATATAAAAATAAAGAGCAGGATTATTTTATTAACAGAAATTTGCAATATTGAAGGTAATGTTGAAACAAAGTTTAATTATCATTAACTTGGAATATTATAATCCAATTGGATGCATCTAGAAATACTAGAATATGACACACTGAATTTAAATCTTTTAAAATATTTACTTTTGTAGAAATATACCACCACAGTGTAATTAACTTACTGAATAAATAAATGGCAGAAAGTTCAAATGTTGGGAGTTGTTTTGTGGGAAGTGAGCACACTTGTGAGAAATATCTAACATAATTATCATTATTTGAGAAATTAATATTGAATTCAATTCATATCATAATTTCTTCTCAAAAATTAAAAAGAACCTATCCTATTTCTAATGTTGTGAGTTTAGAGTGAGTTTAGAAAAGGGAACTGTGAAGTATGAGTAATGATTGCTTTGTCATTTTATGTTCACTGAAATGGCTTCAAAATCAAAAGCCAACTGCATATTTGCTTTCTTCAATTACGTATTATCCATATTCATAGGTACAATATTTTTATTGACACAAAAGTTTCTCAAAAAGGATAGCCACCTATCTTTTACTTGTTTGGTCTTGTTTCTGTATATAATGACAAGACTATGTTTCTAGTTGTCAACTCAATAATAGAAAATTAACTTTCAAAGAATTCTAACTGGGAAGTGTGGCACACCTCCAAAAGTGTCTTCCCAAGTCATCTACTAGAGCCCAGGTGGAACTATGTTGTATGTATATTTTTTAGGTTATACACATGAGTGTCTCTCCAAGTGTATCTCTTTAGTTGTTGTTATCTACTGCTTTTGGTTTATCTTCTTTATATGATCTTTTCAGGTTACTTTAATTGTTAAAGATTCACTGACTACCCTATGTTATGAGAAAAGAATATATTAAGACCCCAACCGCAAATTCACTAACAAAAAATTCTGTGAACTACTGAGAAGTGAATTCCTAGTTAATCCTGACAGAAAAGTATTTTTTGTTTTTTTTTTGTTTGTTTTTGTTTTTGTTTTTGTTTTTGTTTTTTGCTTTTCTATGGATTTTGTACTTTCATTTCTTTGTGGCATAATCAAAATTCTTTTTAAAAAATTAATATAAAGAAAACGGATTTAGCTACAGTTCCAAGAAGATAACCACACTTTCCTCACTCCCCTGATATATTTATTTTTAAGGGAAAAAATCATTGATGACTAATTACCACACCACTGCAAATAAACATAGTACTAATGAAATTATCCAAATTTAAGCTTAAAGAGTACTAATGAAATTACCCAAATTTAAACTTAAAACAGTTATAACTTTCTGCAGTATTTTAAAAAAAGTTTGAGATAGTGTGATAATATTTTGTAAAATGGTTTTCTTATGTAATTAACTAAATTACAGTAAAATAGGGATAGCGGTTCTGCCAGAAACAGATAACTAATTATAATAAAGTCCAACAAGTTAAATAGAGTTAAATAGAGCTGAAGATTTCCAATTGGAGCATAAAGATAGGTGCAAGTGGCATAATAAATTGCATATAGGGGAGGTAGGGAATTATAGAATGCCCTGAATATGAATGATAGGATTCTAGAGATATAGTGAATCCCTCTTGCTAATTGGGGTACCTACGTATTTCAATCCAAGCTGATTCCTCTGCTTGTACACCAAACTTCATCACTTTTCACATTATCAAGGATTTTGCTGTTTTGCTTTCACATTTTTTGCTTACGTTATCCATTTTCCTTTTTTTGCTGGAGCATTCCTTAAAAAAATAAAGGCAGTTTATAAAATTCCCCAGCTGGAACAAAACAACATTCTAGATCCTATGTTACTTTTGTTCTATTTTTCTTCATAGCCAAGCATCTCAAAAATGTGTCATATCTTAGACTTTAATTTGGTTACCTATTCTTCCACCCAATCAAATCTGACTCCCATGTTCCCATAACCAACTAAACTTTAATTCTTAATTAGTTTTTAACATATTCAATACAATTCATAAATACAATTTTTTTTTTTTTGACAGGCAGAGTGGACAGTGAGAGAGACAGAGAGAAAGGTCTTCCTTTGCCGTTGGTTCACCCTCCAATGGCCGCCGCGGCTGGTGCGCTGCGGCTGGTGCACCGCGCTGATCCGAAGGCAGGAGCCAGGTGCTTCTCCTGGTCTCCCATGGGGTGCAGGGCCCAAGCACTTGGGCCATCCTCCACTGCACTCCCTGGCCACAGCAGAGAGCTGGCCTGGAAGAGGGGCCACTGGGACAGAATCCGGTGCCCCGACCAGGACTAGAACCCGGTGTGCCGGCGCCGCAAGGCGGAGGATTAGCCTAGTGAGCCATGGCGCCGGCCAACAATTCATAGATACAATTCTAAAAATATAATAATCTGTATCTTCCTCCCTCTTTCCTTCTTTTCTAATTTTTTGAGATAACATTTTAAATTACAGTACAGTAATAAGGTTTAATGCTTCATCAAATAAGAAGTTCAACAAGTAAAATGCAAAAGGACCCTAGTTTAGTGGGAATATAGACAATGGCTATAAACAATAATTTAATAGAAAAATTAAGCTTTTGTGAATGTCATCTATGAGTAAAGAGTTTTATAGTTTCTTTTTTAGAATGAGAATGGATCTTCTTAATTATTACTTTGAGACAACATGAACAAATAAATAATGTTCCATGCAAAAGGAAACAATGGCTACCTTATATGACTGTAGACACTTTTATGTTTTTATTGTTGAGAATCCTAGTGAAAGATTTTGTCTTCTTGAAATTACTTTCTATGTTTGCTTCCAAAAGAGTATGAGTTTGGTCTTCCTCCTATCTCAGTGGCCAACCTTTCTTTCTCTTCTTAGATGTGGTGCAGCTTAGACCTCTCTTCCGAATTCCTCATTCTTATATATCCAAACACTTACCTAATATCTCAACTTGGATGTCTGATCCAATCTAATATATCTGGGGCCAGCACTGTGGTGCAGTGGGTTAACGCCCTGGCCTGAAGTGCTGGCATCCCATAGGGGCGCCAGTTCCAGACGAGGCTGCTCCACTTCCATTCCAGCTCTCTGCTATGGCTTGGGAAAGCAGTAGAAGATGGCCCCAGTCCTTGGGCCCCTGCACCCGCGTGGGAGACCCAGAAGAAGCTCCTGGCTCCTGGCTTCGGATCAGCGCAGTTCTGGCCATTGTGGCCAATTGTGGAGTGAACCATTGGTTGGAAGATACTTCTCTCTCTCTCTCTCTCTCTCTCTCTGCCTCCTCTCTCTCTGTGTAATTCTGACTTTCAAATAAATAAATAAATCTCTAAAAAATGTAATATATCTAAAAAAAATTTCCTCTAGCTCTACTTGCCCACCTAACATCTCTACTCCTCACTCCCCACCAACATCCTCACCACCTTTCTTATCTCAGTAACTAACACCATTATCTGCTTAATATACATCCTGAGTCATTTGGGACTCCTTATTTCACCTTATTCTTTATTTCCAACCCTAAAAGAAAGTTCTTTCCAAAAGTTCTACTTGAGTTCATTCATTCTCACTGTCTCCCGTGAAATAATATTAATCAACTCTCCATTTCCATCTTGACGATTACAGTTCACTCTGGCCAAATTCTGAACACTGGTTACACAAGGGCCAAGGTTTTGTTCGATGCACATTGTATCAAGTCACTTCTAGTTTCCACCATTCTTGAGTGGCTTACTTGTACTTGAAAATAAAATCTAGACTTTGCCACTGGTGGTGGAGTGGGGTGGGGAACTCAATGACTGGGCCTCAGTCTATTTCCCTTTTTTTCCCCTCAATTCCTGAGTTCTGCCCCTGTCCATGAGCCATTCATACCAATATGGGATCACTCTGGAACTCTCTGGTAACCAGTTTTATCTCAGAGCCTTTAATCTCCCTGTTTATTTCTTTTATCTGGAATAATAAGGGCTTTTTTCTTTTCCTTTTTTCAGTCTTTTCCCCTTTCTGCATCCTCCTGTGGGCGCCACATTTTTTTTTTTTTCTTCATGACTCAAAGTTTCAGATTACAAATCACTTCTTTAGACCCTCCTTGACAAACCTAAAGTTGTTTGCTGTCAAATATTCTGTTATGGCAAGGATTTTTATTTTTTATTTGTTTGCTTTACTTATCGATTCCATGTATTCTTAATTAGATTGTAAGTTTTATGGGTCTATGGATTTGTCTGTCTTGTTCCATGGTAAATATACACTTTTCACCTCACATGTAACTGGAACATACAAAATTTATTAATAAATAAATGTTAAATAACAAATCAAAGACCAGAATGAAACTTGATTTCTGGTTTCAAAGGTTTCCAGGTATTGAAGGGTAAAGTACCAAGGGAAAGAAGTGTATCATTAAGTTAGCCACAGCTGTTGTCTGAGGAATAAGTGTTTATAGGGAAATAAAGCACCTTGCCTTGGAAATCAGTCCAGTTTCAGTAGGGTATCTGCGCTTTCTGATCACTGAGACTCACTTTCAGAATTTTTTTTTTTTTTGCTGAGGTTATATGGCATTGTTTGCATGTTCACATTAACTGAGGCAACAATCTGATACACAGTACATATTTTATAAAACATCAATATTAATAGCAACATTTTAAATGTCTTTTTTCCCAAATATTTTAAAATATTTCCTGTATTGAAACTTTGTAACTGATGCCTATAAAGTTTACTGATATGCTTATATTTGTGGGCATATTTAATTTAGGTTGTACGCTACCAAAATATGGAAACAGAGTTGATAAGCTGAATTATCACTATTATGATTATTTTAAATAGATGGAATCATTAACTTGTTTCAGTTATGAGTCAAATCTTAACTTGTAATAGTAATATTTTACAGCCATAGTGTGTGTTAATTATTGAAGAACTCTCTCACAAAAATAGAAAATTTGGGGGGAAGTATTTAAAAAGAAGGCAAAAAGGAAGGCCAAGTACTATAATAAGCATTTCCTTCCATAAAATTATAGCATTTAAAATAATCAAAAGCGATTATGTTCATGTTAAGTATATTTGAAAGTTACTTAGTAACATGACCCCTTCAGAAATATATAAAGCTTATCATCATTGAGCTCACTGGCAACTTCAGAGAATCTAGTTTCTTAGTGTATCCATTTAGGGCAACCAATTCTTTTCTTGGTGTTATTATATCATCTAAAGATGATGGCAAGTTAGTTAGGTTAGGAAAATTCTATATCCTACATTTCAGTTATTATTTGAGACTGATTAGAAATACTGTGCACATTTAAAAATATTACAAATTACAGTTAAAATGCTTAGTGGTCTATATTTGGAAGAACCATTGATTTTACAACTGGGGAAGCAAATTGCTTGATGTTTTAAATTTGATGGTTTCAAATTGATATGTATCGTATATGACATTTTACTTGAACTGCAAATGGCTATATTGGATTGATTACCTTTCCAATCAGTCTTCATATCAATAATGATTAATCTATGAAGAGAAAATACTTTGAATTTAAAAGCTAAGCACTTTGAGAGAACTTTTCTTCTTTTCTTCTTTTTTTTTTTTTTTTTTGACAGGCAGAGTGGACAGTGAGAGAGGGAGACAGAGAAAGGTCTTCCTTTGCCGTTGGTTCACCCTCCAATGGCCACCGTGGCCGGCGCGCTGCGGCCAGTGCACTGCCCTGATCCGAAGGCAGGAGCCAGGTGCTTATCCTGGTCTTCCATGGGGTGCAGGGCCCAAGCACTTGGGCCATGCTCCACTGCACTCCCAGGCCACAGCAGAGAGCTGGCCTGGAAGAGGGGCAACCAGGACAGAATCCGGTGCCCTGACCGGGACTAGAACCCAGTGTGCCGGCGCCGCAAGGTAGAGGATTAGCCTATTGAGCCGCGGCGCCGTCCCAGAACTTTTCTTCTTAATTTTTATGTTCTCAGAACCTAACAAATTGCTTTGTGGAGCAAATAATAAATGTTTATTGAATAATTAAATCATTGAATGTATAAAATATTTATAAAAGATTAGTTTGACATGGTCAGAACAAAATTATCTAAAAAAAGAAAGCAGTTTGTGGTACTATATTCTTTAGACACATATTACATTTTAAAAGACTGTTATAGTCTATATGCTACCAAATGTAAAAGGAACTGTTTAATATGCATGTTACTGTTCTGTAGGAAAAAATCTACACTTCAAATGAAGGCAATAGGTTATTCTACTTTTGGAAAATCTTGTGAAGTGACAGGAATATTAAACCAGTAATAAAGCAAGTTGAACACAGATATTATGTTCCTAATAATTAAACTCTTACTCTATCATTGTAAGAATGATTAAGAACAAATTTATTAATAAGGTTCCATTGCACTAATGTGATGACAAGCATCGTATGAGAATTCTTTCTGGGACCCTATTTTTAAAAATGGAAACCAATGTGTAAATGCAAGGATGATTTTAAGAAAAATATTTTTAACCTCAATTAATCAATTGAGAATTCACAGCAGTAAGCCCAGTGTTTCCTTCCTGAGGATTCTTAAACCTTCCAGTTGACCAAGTACTTTGAGGTTACGAAGTTCAAGGGTCTACATCAGATGGAGAAGAGCAGTAAAATACATCCACTATGGTCATTATTTCATGTTACTGAATATAGCATAAATGTTTATCCATACCCTGAGAGGAATGTGCCCCTGGCTTCTTTAAACCTCTGTCAATACTGCACAAAGTTCACACACTTGCTTGAATAATTGAGACTGTGGGAGTAACACTTCCCCAGAGACAGCAACATAATAAGTAACATGAAATCTCCACCTTCAAAGGAAATCTTACCTAATGCCTTTATTGAGGAAAAATGTCTATCTGTCCATCCATCTATTTAACACTATTTACATTTGGCTGCATAATTATTTCTTGATAAGGTACAGCACTTCTGGATTCTGCTCCACCCTTCATGAACTCCAGGTGTTGTCAAGTGTTCCCAGGGAAGGGAATAGTGAGGAATGCAAAATTCATCATCCTCCCATTAGGAGTCTGAACTATTTCAAGTCTCTAATCAGCAATTTTCAAATTATTACAAATAAGAAGTTATTATTTTATTGTTTTATCCTGATTATAAGAAACTGTTATCTATATATATATTTTTTTAATTAAAAAGAACATGTAGTTCAGCAGAAACATAAGCAAGGGCTACAAACAGAAATAAAATGAAAAGATGTCAATAGTAGTATAGTTGTTTAAGAAAGATATAAAACCAAGTTTGACAAAAGCTTTGTAGGCTGGAGCCGCAGCTCAGAAGGCCAGCGCCGCGGCTCACTAGGCTAATCCTCCGCCTGCAGCACCAGCACCTCAGGTTCTAGTCCCAGTTGGGGCGCCGGATTCTGTCCCAGTTGCTCCTTTTCCTGTCCAGCTCTCCGCTGTGGCCTGGGAAGGCAGTGGAGGATGGCCCAAGTGCTTAGGCCCTGCACCCGCATGGAAAATCAGGAGGAAGCACCAGGCTCCTGGCTTCGGATCAGGGGTGAACCAACAGAAAAGGAAGACCTTTCTCTCTGTCTCTCTCTCTCACTGTCCACTCTGCCTGTCAAAAAATATTTGTAGCAATACTGATATATATAGGCATTTCTCTTTTTTATTTTTGTTTTTCGATTCTTTTCTATTTTTTTTTAATTTTAGCTTCCATATGTAATGGAGAATATGTGATATTTGTCTTTCCGTATGTGGTTTATTTCACTCAACATGATGGCTTCTACTTGCATCCATTTTCATGCAAATGGTAGGATTTCTGTTTTTTTTATTTTTTAAAAAGTAAATAGGACATTGACTATGTTTAGCATTTAGAAAGTGAATTCTCTTTAAATGCTTTATGAATCAGACAGTTTTTCACTTGTCAGAATGAACTAACTGGAAGAATGTTCTTGATTTTAAATGAAAATTTCTTAAGATAAGGAAAACTAAAAAAAAAAAAAAAACCTACATATTTCAACTTGCTTCATTTAAAGAATTATCCTAAGAGAAACATCCAAAGTTGTCCACCCTCTAAACCACAGCCTCTCACGATATCATAAATAGTCAAAAGAGAGAAGGACTTAAGAAAAACAAGCTGGGTCAAAATTTTTGAGAACTAGCACGAGAACAGTAGAAAAGTTTCAAACTGTAGTCACAGAATGGGCTGTTCTGTTTGATCTTGCATCTTTCCAGTTAATTTGACACTGTGCACCTCCACACTACTCCTTTAATCATTTTTGGAAGAGAGCCAGGGGCCATTAACCACACACCACAGAGCATCCTTCATACCACTGCATAGCTCAACTTTCCTCAGGCATTGCACAATCAAACCACAAAGTAAATATAACCTGGGACCAGAAGTAGGCAAACAGAATGGAGGAATACAGATCTGATCAAAACTTACTTCTTTTTCTATAATACATAGCCTTCCCTGGACACACTAAAGGTATCTTTTCAAATTTCAGCATATAAAAATATCTACCAGGCCGGCACCGTGGCTCACTTGGTTAATCCTCCACCTGGGGCTCTGGCATCCCATATGGGTGCCAGTTCTAGCCCCGGTAACTCCTCTTCCAGTCCAGCTCTCTGCTGTGTCCCTGGAGGGCAGTGGAAGATGGCCCAAGTGCTTGGGCCCCTACACCCGCATGGGAGACCTGGAAGAACTGTCCCAGTTGCTCCTTTTCCTGTCCAGCTCTCTGCTGTGGCCTGGGAAGGCAGTGGAGGATGGCCCAAGTGCTTAGGCCCTGCACCCGCATGGGAGATCAGGAGGAAGCACCTGGCTCCTGGCTTCGGATCAGGGGTGAACCAACAGAAAAGGAAGACCTTTCTCTGGCTTTGGGTTAGCACAGCACCAGCTGTGGCAGCCATTTGGGGAGTGAACCAGCGGAAGGAAGACTTTTCTCTCTCTCTCTCTCTGTCTATATCTCTACCTGTTAAATTAAAAAAAAAAGCTTTAAAAAGAATCTAGCAATAATTCAGGTATGCAAGACATATAATTTTACTTTCCACATTTAAACGAAAATTTCCATTTATATTCTCCCATCTGATGTGAGAGCAGAAAACCGGGTACAATCAATGTGGGTTTCGCCCCCTGTCCTTTTGATTCATGGCTGGTACTGATGTCATCAGAACACACTGGATTCTGCTGAGATAGAACTGTGTGGCCTGGACTTTCTCATTACATCACAGAGAGGGCAGCATGCAGGATTCCTTTGGACCTAAATGCAGGAGAAAATTCACTTTGCACATTTTGCCTTATGCTAAAGAGACAGCATGGAGATAGTTACCAGAAAACAACTCATGATTTAAAAAAAGAATTACTCTGCAGCTTATTAAAGCATATACTTTAATATGCATCCAATGTGTACTCAATTATGAAGAAACAGCTAGTTTATAAAACTTTACAGATCATTTTACAAATAGGATATTATGTAGATAGCTATAGACAAGAAAATTAGAGAAGCTCTTCTGGGTTGAATCCTGGACTGAAGATAGTTCTCTGAATAGGGATTTACTGTGTTATATCTACTCTGAATTTTCTATATTTCCTTTGTAATCACTCAAGTCATCACGCTAGAATTCAAATAATTACAGGAAAACATTTTGAGAAACACTTATCTATTATAAATGCTTTCATTTGAATAGTACTACTAGCAAAAATTACTAGAATTCTAAGCTAGAATTTACTTTTTCTTCTTTCTACAATAATAATTCAGATGAAATTACATTGTAAAAGAAAGATTCCGACTAAACTTCAATAGTTTTGAATTGTGCATACATGATCATTTTCAATGCAATTTAATTCAACAATAAAATATGTCTTAGCCTATTTTGACAAAACATTCATGGTTTCACTTTCATTGATACTAGAGAAGATATATAGCATGGCAATTCAGGACCTTCACATCTTTATTTTTTCAATGCAGATAGTAAGAGTGCCCATTGCATAGGGTTATTGTTCATATCATGTAATGTACTGTATGTGGCTAACATGTACAAAATTCTCAATAAAATTTAGTAATCATTTTTCTTTTTTATTTTTTTAAAACTTTTATTTAGTAAATATAATTTTCCAAAGTACAGTTTATAGATTACAATGGCTTTCCCCCCCAATAACTTCCCTCCCACCCAAACCCCTCCCATCTCCCGCTCCCTCTCCCATTCCATTCACATCAAGATTCATTTTCAATTATCTTTATATACAGAAGATCGATTTAGTAGATATTAAGTAAAGATTTCATCAGTTGCACCCACACAGAACATAAAGTGTAAAATACTGTTTGAGTACTAGTTATAGCATTAATTCACATTGTACAACACATTAAGGACAGAGATCCCACATAAGGAGTAAGTACACGGTGACTCCTGTTGTTGACTTAACAATTTGGCACTCCTGTTTATGGCGTCAGAAATCTCCCTAGGCTCTCGTCATGAGTTGCCAAGGCTATGGAAGCCTCTTGTGTTCACTGACTTTGATCATATTTAGAAAAGGTCATAGTCAAAGTGGAAGTTCTCTCCTCCCTTCAGAGAAAGATACCTCCTTCTTTGATGGCCCCATTCTTTCTACTGGGATCTAACTCACAGAGATCTTTCATTTAGGGTTTTTTTGTTTTTTGTGGTTTTTTTGCCAGAGTGTCTTGACTTTCCATGCCTAAAATACTCTCATGGGCTCTTCAGCCAGATCTGAGTGCCTTAAGGGCTGATTCTGAGGCCAGAGTGCTGTTTAGGACATCTGCCATTCTATGCGTCTGCTGTGTCTCCCATGGTGGATCGTTCTCTCCCTGTTTGGTTCTATCAGTTAGTATTAGCAGACACTAGTCTTGTTTGTGTGATAGTAATCATTTTTCTATAAAACATTTTAAGATTTTAATGCAAATGTAGAGCTTTTCCATATTAATGGGTCAGAGGTCTAATTATGATATGACTGTGTCCAGAAACAGATTTCCAAAACTGTGCATTCTGTACTATGTCAATATTCTTGTGGTTGCATTCAATGTGGTTCTGAAAACATCAGTCCTTTAGTTGAGAAACCAGATACTATAATTGTCATTAGCATTGCTGTGCAATTTGGATCTCATAACTTCTAATTTTTACTGGATATTAAATATTTAAAAGGCTATAAATTCGATAAATCTGTTTATTAACCACTCAACAAAGATCAGCTAATATAATATATATATATATTATGTTATTTTCAACATCAATATATTTCCTTACTACCTAGTAGTATCCATTCCGTACTGAGTGAGATTTTGAAAAAAAAAAAAATCTATATATCTGAGTAGGGCTTAAAAATCTTCACTAAAATATGCTTTGAATGTAAGTTCAATGTAAAGATGCAGAAATAAAACTCAAATTCTTTAGTACTTGTCTGTAGTAGGTGAAGAAATATTAAATATTTACAGAGCTTTGCTGAATTAATGAATGATAGATGTGTAGCTAAATGAATTAATCAATATAAGACAAAAGCAAGCCCAAGGAAAAGGGGAAAAGGCATAACAGCATAGAAAGAATTCATGCAGAAATGCATACACATTCAATAAAATATGAAATAATTTTAATAAGCTCAGCAATTCAGTGGCTTACTGCTGATGTTGTCAATTTGGCATGAGTTTGCCTACCATGGACCAGAGTCCAGAGAATGAAGATTTGATAACACCCAAATGGAACTAATTTAGGTATCAGAAGTTTATATCCAAGTTTAGGTTCTTATTCATTTTGATTATAAATGTAGAAAAAGGAATTTGACTTTGAAAGTACTTACTAAGGAAGTATCACGCAAGAAAAAAAAACACAAATTCTAGGAACTGAGCCAGGCTCTGATTTATTCTGTCCCTGGAGTGTTTTATTTAAGGAAACCATTGATTTCTGCCACTACTCAGAAGAAACTCATGTGTGAAAGTGGCCAAGAAATCTGCCACCAATTCGGTTTTCTAGGATCCCTTCCAAGGGGAGATCAACTTCTTTTAGATTAGCACATGAGCAGCTTTGCTGCAAGTAGCCTTTTATGCTTGACGCTCAATTTTTGTCTAACATGTTGAAAGGGAAGGGGAAAAAAGCCCACTGTGATCGTTTCTATGAAGCTTAGAAAGTTCAGTTTGCTTCTTTTTAATATGTAAGAAAAAGAAAAACACTACTACAATCAAATGAAGTTTTTCCAAAGGAACTGTCAACAGCTCACTATTTGCCTGAGGCTTCCTTGAGTGCATTTCATATGAGATACTAAAGTTCAATTAGAAACATCTAGCTTCATGTCTTAGTTGAAGAAAACTGCAAAATCACTAGCAAATTTTTATTAATGAGTAAACACACTTTCAAAGTAGGTCAATAGAAAATCCCACACCTGACAGCCTAAGATAATGGAACATATGAATGCTTCCCAGTAAACTGGAGCTTTTGCTTTTAATGCATGTAGACAGAATATTGTATTCTCAGAATTGGCCTCAGACTCATACATAAAACATTGGAGAGCAAAGTGGCATAAGCAGAGCATGCTTGATGTTCTTGCCAGGAGTAATCCTGTATTAGCAAAGAGAGAGAAAGTAAACTATGATGACGTGTACTGTTAATAAACAGAGAAGTTACATAGATGCATTTTGAATAAGAAGCTTATTATTTTTAGAAGCATGATGGAAAGTAGAATTGAAAATACAGAAACAATGTGACCTTGTGAAATTCACGCTTTCTATATCATGAGATGTAAGGACTGTATAGTTAAAGAAAAAAGTGAATTTACCTATGATTTCCTGTACAAACTGACTTTGTGGTTCTCAGTGTGCTCCACTGCTCCCCCCGGCCAAGGCCTACCATCGAACAGCAAACACACTCCCAGCCCCCAAATGGACTTACTGATCATAAACACCAGAATCCTTTCTTTACCCATGTGACACTTCTGGTCATATGCAGCCTGTTACAGTTCTGTTTATTCTCTTTCCACTTTTTGTGTCTTTAAATTAGATTTTAACAACAGATTAATGGTAGATTTCATTAGAAAATTAAATAAGTAAGGAAAGACACTCCTCTTCTCTGTAAGCCCTACTGCATTTCAAAGGTAATTCCTGTACTTTTAAATCTTATTGCATTTATTCTATATTTCGACCTATGTCCTTTTATTTTAAGCAAAGCAAGATTTATTAAAGTCAGAAACCTCCTGCTGCAGTGTCAGGAGTGGGGCTCCAAGAAAGACCGAGAAATTTTTCAAAGTAGGATCTTTTAAGCACAATTCAGGGGAGGAACAGGATAACAGCTATCAATCAATCAAGAGGGCAGTGACAAAACCTATCAGAGGGCCAGAATTGTAATCCTGTCTAGCTTGCTCATGATAACACAAACAAACAAAAAGCATCAGATGGGTGGATTGGTAATTTAGTCTTTCTAGTCTCGTGGTAAAATTGGAAACTCAGAAGGGGGAGATTTGTATTTTGTCTTGCTGAAGACTGCTTCAGGGACTTGACCTAACTGCCTATTAGCCCATCTATTATGTTATCACACACACACACACACACACACGCCCCAGATGAATGTTGTGGATATTGATATGAGAACTGTTCTGGCTGCAAGGGGCTTCATTGAGAGACAGCAGCAGGTCATTCTTCTGACAGTCGATCAAAGGGTCCTTGTAGAATGCAAATTTCCTCTGGGGCATCATCTGGGCTACAGCCTGAAATCTGATGGCTTCTAGTTGCTTAGTCCTGAGAGAACACAAAATTTTGTTACATAGGTTAGTTACAAAACATGGAAAAACCTTGACTGAAAAGGATTGGCACGTGATAGATAACCTATCACTTAGGACAGTTAAAAGAACACAAAGAATTTTAACCCATAGTTATTTTAAAGTAGTTTTTGAATTTTGAAAATGTTAAAGCAATTTTTTTGAATGCAGGTAGGAAACAGGTAAGTGATTTTACACAATTCTACTTTACCAGTGTATTGCAAACCCTAGGAGTGTCAGGAAAATATTTAACCTAGAAGACAAGACATTTAAGCATAGAACCAACAATAATTTGTTACAAGACATACTTATGTATTTTGGGGATTCATGTTGTGGATGTCAAAAGATTTAAATTATTCATGATTATAATACCAACTGAAAAGTTTATAGAATCTAGTGATCAATCAGATATCTCTGTAGTTTAATAAGGCATATGTTGGTGATTGGAGAACAGAGGAAATTTACATAGGTGGACAGAGAAACTTTTATAATTTAGCAAGCAAGAAAACGTAAACTCTGAATCAGAGTGGCCAGGATGCCGCCTGCCCAACCCCCACCCCCCTGTTAGTCTAGGAAATAAACTTAAGAGGGAGATTGAAAACATGCCCTGCAGGGAGTCTGGTCGGTGGTAAAAAATAATAATAAATAAATACAATAAAATAAATAATAAAAAAACAGCGGCTCAAACAAACTCTTATCATGAGTTCTTACTACTGTCTTTCACAGTAGATTAAAGAGGTCAGGAAAAAGAAGATGCATGGCATCCTTTAATAGGAAGGGCCAAGTGGGATGAGGTACTGGGCATTGGCTGCTGAGTGCAGATGCGATAACCTCTCCCCTCCCCAAACCACCACCAGGAACACACATGCTTCCCAACATTTGAGATGAAGGAGAGAGTACAGTGAACACATCCTGGGCAGATCAGGCAAGACAAGGTCACACCTAGTAGAGAATTTGAGAGAAAGTAAGTTGGTCTATGCCTCTTTTAAGATACTCCTTCCTGCTTGAATGTGGCCAAGAAACTGGCTGGAAGAGAGGTTTTGTCTTATAAGACAGAATTCAGATGTGAGGAGAGTAGCAGTAAGCAACACAGCAAGGTCTAGGGATTAGGAATCACAGTATGTATGGGCCCCACTGCCTCATTAATGAGGCAGATATCCTGTACTCACCTCCCTTCTCCATTTGGCTTTTGAACCCGTACAATTGGGGTGTTGCAAAGACTATTGCCTAGCTTTAGAAGTCCCTGCCCCTTGAGATTGTCCACTATGACTCTTAGTCCTTTCTGCATATTGGGTTTTAATGGATACTGTCTCTGAGGGGAAATGTGGCCAGACCTAAGATGAACCTGGATTGGCTACTAAGTCCTTCTAAATGTTAAATAGATATAACAATTTTTATGTATTCATTTCCAAAATCATCATCGACACCCCTCAACTCTACCTGTCCAGCCAAATCCTTCAGAAAATTAAGTCAACTTTCAGAAAATCAACAAGCAAATAATGAATGTCACATATTGATATTACGGACAGCCAGTTACCACACTACAGTTACCAACCCTTTATTTATACACACACCTCCTTCTTAAGTAATTTCCTTATTTGTTATTTGCGTGGTTTCAAATTACCATTTTTTTTTCTTTTGGATGCTCTTTATCAGATCTACCATAGGACTGTCAGAGATGACACTCTGCCATTCTCCTGTAATTGGCAAATGATTTCTGAATACCCATTTCCTCTTTCTTGTGTTATTTCATTTTACTGAAATAAAATGCTGGAACTTTTTTCTATTAGCCTTTGAATTAAAGAATGCACAGAAAGTGACAGTCTTATGACACCTGTATGTATATTTATTCAACCCTCAGACTTAATTCTATACTTTATTATACACAAAGTGTGAATCATTTTTCCTCAGAATTGTGAAGGCATTGCTCCATTGAATTCTAGAATGCTTTGTTGCTGTTAAAAAGTCTTATACCTTTCAGATATTTATTTACTCAAAGGTACTATTTTTAATTTCTATTTCTTGAAAAACTTCTATTTTTACTTTTCTGAAATTCCAGTTACATGCTAAGATCTTAGCCCACTCAGCCTGCTCTACCAGACATTATATATAACTGGTAGTTTCTCAGCAGCAGCAGAAATGTATTCTCACAGTCTGGAGACTGGGGAGCCCAATATGCAGGCACTGGCTAATCTGGTGACTGGTAAGGCTGTTGCTTGGTTCATAGGTGGCACTTCTCACTGTGTCCGCACATGTTGAAAAGAGAGGAGAGGTCTCGCTGAGGGCATCTCTCTACCACCATGGCCTAATCACTCCTCAAAGACCTCACACCACTTTATTTTTATGATTTACTTTATTTTTTTATTATGAAAATTTCAAATAATGCAAAAATAGGTCATAAAATACACTGAACTCCTATAAACGTATCACCACTACAAAAGTCTATAGTTCTCTTTTGATCAATATCACTGATGAACATGGATGGTGGAGTGTTTAACTTTGTCCATATACAACATTGTGTCATCTGAAAAGATGGATATTTTGTTTTTTTTTAACTTTTATTTAATAAACATAAATTTCCAAAGTACAGCTTATGGATTACAATGGCTAAGATGGATATTTTGACTTCCCCTTCCCAATATTGATGTTCCTTTTTCCTTCTCCTCCCTGAATTTTCTTATTAATACTGACAATAATATATTGACTATGAGTGGTGAAAGTGAATGTCCTTGTAATGTTCTATTTCTCAGGGGAGATGTTTCCAGTTTTTCTCCATTCAGTATGAAAATTGCTGTGTACAAATAAATAAATAGCCCTTATAATTTTGAGTTATATCCCTTCTGTACCTAATTTCTGAGGGTTTTTATCATGAAGGGATGCTGAGTCTTATCAAATGCTTTCTTTACATCTATTGAGGTGACCGTATGGTTTTTGTTTTTTTTCTGTTTTGTTCTTAATGCTTTCTAGCTTTTTAGTGAATGCTTCATTGATGTCACCTATTGTTTTCTTTATTTTTTTTAATCTGTCTATCCGTATTCCTTTTTTTTTTTTTTCCACATTGAGTTTTTCCTCACCATCCTTAATTGAATTCTGTTTCTGGTGTTTCATAGATTTTCTTTATATCACCATACACTTCTGTAGAACTGGAGTATTCTTTTGGAGTTACCATGCTACATTGCTGCTGCTTCATTTTTTCCTGTGTCCATACATTGACATCTGCACATCTGATATAATGGTCCTTGCTATATGGAGTAGCTGTTTTTTAAAAGAAATTTTTTTTTGATTGAATGCAAGGTATCATTTGTCTTTGTTGCTTTGGCTTCGGTTCTAGGTGAGCCCAGAATGTAACCTCTGAACTCTTTCTTTTGCTTTAATCAATGTCACGTATGTATATAAGTAATACTTCAGCATTACCTAGGGGTGGGAGTGTGACGTTGATGTGAATATGGGCCTCCCAGCATGTGTATCTACAGTGCTCAGAGTTGGGTGTCAGCTACACTAGGGATTGTGATAGCTAGGATCCTTGTTCTTGAGCTCAGTGATCAAAGGGTGAGTGACTCTGGGGCTTGTGGTATCTTCAAGCCTGAGTGAAGCCTTATGGTACCAACAACTGTGGTTCTATCAAGTAGATGGTACCTTTCTTAGTTGCTCCTGGGACAGTGTGACTGGTACTAAGGCTTCTCACACTAAAAGCCCTGGTCAAGAATTGAGGGATGTGAACTGAAGCCTGCAACTGTCCTACCAAGTTGTTATTGTTTACCTTAAGCCAAAAATTAATATTTTGGGTTCTTGCCATTTACATAGATAAGACTTCTAAGCACTAGCCCTTACGAGACAGACAACATGGTAAAGTTCAGGATTTATTTAGAAAGTGAGAGAAGTACACAGGAGCATGAGGGCTTTATTAAGGGAAAATGGGTTGGAAAAATTAAATGGGGAATTCCATACCAATCCAGAGACTGCAAGCAAGACAGGGCAAACGGTCGGGAGAGTAGTGAGCAGTGTGGAAAAGCAGGCACCAGAATCTGCGAAACAGGAGTCCAGCTCAGCGAGCTTCAGCCTCTTATCCACTTCCAAAAGGGGAGTGGTTGTGTAGTCTGCTTGACAGGTGGGTGGAAACAGGTGAGATCACATAGGGAGCAGTGGGTATCATCTCCAGCTCATGGGCCTAAGCCAATCTCCCTGATTGGTCCCATATCAAAGTGACTATAAATAACATAGGAGATTTTGCACTGACTGGTATGCACTCTGAAGAGGTGGGGTGCTGGCAGCTTCTGCCCTCGGTGTCACTGGATAGATACCAGTGGGTTCCAGGAACTTAGTAATGATTCTTGTAGTCCTGGTGTCACAGGATAAGGTGGGACCATTATCCAAATCTCCCTGGATGGGATCCCAGTGTTTGGGATGGTGGTAGCCATTTGTCCAAAACATAATTCTGTGATAGAGCACTCCAGATACCATGGGCAAGTGTGAACTACTCCAAAGATTGTAATGCATCCATGGTCTCTTTTCACAAGGCACAGATGGACTGGCCTACTGTTCTCATGTAGCAGGCAAGGGTGATGCTAGACTTCATGCCTAGGGCTCCCTGCACTATGAGATAGGAGGTGCAGGTAGAACTACCTCAGGTCAAGTCCAGATGTTTTAATGGGCTGCTGCCTGTGCAAGCCCCAAGAAGCTGACGGGAACTCCTGGATCACGTAGAGTGAGTGAGCACAGCTCTAATGCATATGCTCAGGACTCCCACAGTTGCAGGATGCAGGGCGATCAGCTCTCTACCCTGTAAAATTACCCTTACTCTGGCCCTGGTAACTTCTGGTAGCAGTGTGATGGTGTGCCATCTGTTGAATAAGAGCAACCAGGATTCTAACACACCCAATTGAGACTGGCACTTTGGGAAGGTAGAGAGGAAAAGAAGTTTTTTTTATACTGATTTGTTTTTAATTTAAGAACTGTTTATGTATGAAGTTTTTCATTTAGTATTTTGGACCATAATTGATTGTGGATAACTGAAACTGCATAGAACAAATGGATAAAGGGGGAGGGGACAAGTGTGCTGAATTTTCAGTGTAATTCCAATAGGGTATTTTATAAGAGTAAGAATTCATAAATAGTTAAAAATAGCTAACTTACAAAATAAATAAAAATAAACGAAATTCCTCCCATGTATTAGTATTTTAAAATGATTTCTTTTTAAAATTTTTAAAAAGAACAAATTTCATGTGTTTCATATATACAACTTTAAGAACATAATGACACTTCCTACCCTACCCTCCCTCTCCCACTCCCACCTTCCCTCCCTCCCTCCTTCCTTCTTATTTTGCAATGATATACTTCAATTTACTTTATAATCACAAGCTTTACCCTCCACTAAATGAAGAATTCAACAAGTCAGTAGAAAAATCACTGTGTAATTGACATTTTTGAGATTTGATTGTTGTTTATAGCCCTTGACTATACTCCTGAGAAACAGTGGTATTTCTACATAAATTGAAGTCTTAAAGGTGATAATTTGTGAGGTAAATATTTATGCTTATCCTTTTTCCTTGAATTCTGAGTTAATTTTTTCTTACAAGTTCTACTTTTAGTAATACCTTTATTTTGTTAACATTTTTTCCACGAAGATGCTCTTTCAAAATATTTTAAAATAAATTAAATTTAACAAAGCTATCTTGTGTATACCAATTCAAGGTACTTTTAATGTTTAAGATTATTCATCTTTAAGTACAAAATGATCCACATTTTCCTAAAAGGCAATTAAAGTTTATGCTTGTAGTTAAAGCCAAGATTAAAATATAAATTACTACCCAAATGAAAATTCTGATTTTCTAAAAAAGTCTAATGTTTTTAACTTAACATAAATGTTACAGATGTTTGTCAAAGAAAGTAAAATGTCCATTACCAGTACCATATGCCACAGTATTAAACTGGGCATACACTGACAATCAAAAAATATGTATATATACACGCATTAGAGTAACCGTGTAACTTTTCAGACTAGCCTATGTGATATTAAGATTCAGTGTGTGATTGTCACATCATTTAAAAGACAGAGTTTTCCATATCTTGTGATAGTATTATGAACATGTCCTGTCAGCCCTAAACACACACAAACAAAGACAGCGGATTGCTAGGCCTATGCTGTGTGTTTGACTACAGAGAAAAAGACACTATGGCACTTGGAACCATATACAAGTAATAAACAGAGTTAGCTTTCATTTAAATCCAATGACACTTATCCTGCAAGAGCAAAGAATATTAGCTTTCTCTTCTCCCTCGTCACTGCAGCTCTTGCTTCCATGGAAGTAGAATATTCACTGAAATTGGAGAGTCTCAAAGATGAATCTCCTCCCCAATTAACAAAAGACTTGTAACTAGTTCTAGTTAAAGTCACATTCAGTCTCAGATATATTTTTGGGAATTCATTCTTGTTTAGTGGTAGGAAAATACAGTGAATCAGATTTTGTTTTACACTAGAGTTTCTTCCAGCACCTGAGAATGCTCTGGAATATAGGATATAACTGTTGGCATCCAAGGAAAAACTGTTAGACTGGCCCCAGAATACCAGTTGATTCACAGACTCATCAGTCCTGTTTGATTCAGTTAGGCATTGAATATTCTTTTGTCTGTAGTAACACAGTTATACTGAATCCTAAGAGTACAGTTCAATTAGGCAATTATAATTGTCCCAAGAAGGATTAATCTGTGACCCCTTCTACTGACTTGAATCACTAGTTATTCTTAAAGGATAATGCTAGAGCTTTTAAACCCCAGATTTGAAAATATAACCTTATCTTGAAACAAGCATATTAAGTATTTTTGCCTTTTGTCTTCCAAATAAACAATAATCAACAGCACTTAGGTACCAAGTGTCTTTTTTATTCAAATTTATGAAAGTATGCAACAATGGCCTTGACACCTCTTAAGCCTATTAACACAAAACTATTATGATGTACTGTTCTCTTTTCCACTGCCCTCAACAAAGGCTGTACAGCTTCTACAATTACTCAGACTGATTTTTCCTTTCAAAATGTTAAGCAAGATAGTGCAGTAAAAACAAAAAGAGAGGTTTTTTGTTTTACATTTTTTTTGTAGATTCCAAATGTCAAAATATGGTAGTGGTGAAGTTTTTTCAACCAAAAGCATATGACAAGTGGTGTGGGTTGTTTTGTGATTACCTCATTTCAAAATTCTACTGTTTACCTAAAAATCTCACAACCTGTACCTAGTAGATTTGGTTCTGGGTTTTGCTGTTAAGCTTCTAGCTCTTTGATGGAAAGAAAAAGAAAATAGTAAACTGTTTTATGTTCTTAGATAGTTTAAAGCTTCTGGATTCCTTGGACCCACAGATACCTCAGAAGTTTGCCTCTTGTATTTATTCTCATAATGGAAACAATTTGTACTGTACATGACATTGTGGAAAGGACAGCCTCAGATTAGAAGAATATACTGTCAGGATTCTCATTATACATGTGCCCAAGCTTGGGCTTGAGTCTTAGAATTGCTATACCCCCAGATCTACTAAATATCAGCAATCATTAGGCATTCAGGCTACAAAAGTTGTAGGAACATATTCACCAGTATATCTAAAAAAGTTAGCCACTGTGTAGTCCTTAAAATTGTCCTCAGGCATCCCCTTTTATTTCTCAGATGATTAGACTGAATATATATGTGATCAAGTATCATAGTTTTAACTTTAGGCTATTCCTTTCGCTTAAAGTGCAGTCACAAACAGATTTATGTAATATATATACGTATATACATATATATGATATATGTAATATATATTTAATCTTTATGTATTTTGAGCTATGAGTAATTATGTTTCAAATACAATAATGAGAAAATATTTCAGTCAACTAATTTTTCTTCTCCATTTGTTCTTCCATAAAATTTTCCTACTAAAAACTTTAGAACAGAAATAATACTCCAAAAATACCTCATTATGTATTCTCTTGGTAGAACTTGTAAGTGTGTCTGGGTGCATACACACAGGAGGGAATATCAAAAAGTTCATGGAAAACAGAATTAAAGGATAGTTTGGTGCAAAAATTTTTGAAATCCAAGCATAGTTTTTTTTTTATTATTATTATTTTTGACAGGCAGAGTGGACAGTGAGAGAGAGAGAGACAGAGAGAAAGATCTTCCTTTGCCATTGGTTCATCCTCCAATGGCCGCGGCCAGCACGCTGCGGCTGGTGCATCGCGCTGATCCGAAGGCAGGAGCCAGGTGCTCCTCCTGGTCTCCAATGCGGGTGCAGGGCCCAAGCACTTGGGCCATCCTCCACTGCACTCCCGGGCCATAGCAGAGATGGATTGGGACAGAATCTGGTGCCCCAACTGGGACTAGAACCCAGGGTGCCGGCGCCACTAGGCGGAGGATTAGCCTGTTGAGCCACGGCGCCGGCCAGTTTTTTTCCTAATATGCATTTTTGTAAACTTTTGAAGATACTTTGTACCACATAGTTTTCTCTAAAATTGTATTTACCTAAATTTTTAAAATAACATATAAAAATCTCTTGAAAACAATTTGCATTTGCATATCACTTAATCTAGATGAAGAGCTTAGGTGAGGAATTAGTATTCCAACTCCTCTTATGAGCATTAAATAAAACAGGATAATCCAGTACCTCCATTTTGCTATTTGAAATGGTGTTATCTTACATTATAATTGACTGAGGCTTTTTCTAAGAGTCAATTTTAGTTTAAACAATGAAATAGCATTTATATGCCTGGTTATATGCAACTAATAGAATTGAAAGCTAAAATTTATGGTTCAAACAATCAATTTTCAATTTCAATTTTATTGTCCATCCTTGGGTTCTGAGTCTGAAGTTGATATAGTTTGTACCTGTTGTGATGGTGGATTTATTGTTATACCAACCAGCTTTGCCTAAAGAAGTCTTTCCAGGGCAGCTCTGACTGACATAGGTAATGAATGACAACAGCCAATTATTTATGTATGCATGTGAAAGGAGGTATGTCTCTGATAGAAATAAATGTTGAGCAGCTTTCAAAGATGGTATCATTTGACATCCATTGCTCTCCTATCACTTTGCATAAATATCGTCTGTTGGACACACACACATATGATGAGGATTCATTTTCATTACTTAGCATCCATTGTAATAGCCTTCCTCTGTATTTCTTATTGGCATATCAGAAGATGTCAAACAGCAGTGTTATGGAATCAAGGAAATTCTGGCTCAAAGGCCAACAGCTACAACCGTGGACAAGAAGTTGGGTTTGGCAAAGCCTCTGGATGCTGATTTTTCTCAGCTATAAAATGGAGACGAGTATTTGAACAATGTAAAGATGGCAGAATAGGAAGGGAGCACACTGATAGTTCGGGGAGAGACAGTTTAATAAAAGTGGAGTTACTGCAGGGTCAAGGAAGAGTAGGGGAAGAAACAAAAGAGGAAACTCTTCTGGAACTAGTGATTCACAGTGGACCTGCGTGGAGAGCGTGGGAGCCCAAGTTTGGGACACCAGCGGCAGACTCAACACACCAGCTCTGGAACGCGAGGTCTGCACCTGCCCTGAGCCTAGCAGAAAAACCTGACTCTGGGGTTTGTGTGTTTGTGAAATAACAGGAGATTAGGATCTAATGAATGTGTGGTGCTAATGAACTGAGACTGAGAAAAGAGAGATGGTGGGGGAGAGAACTCACTGAATTCACATGAGTACTCTCCGGAGATGCTACAATTCAGTACCCTTGGCAACCCAGTGGGAGACTGCAGGAGAATTGGAGCCCACACTGAGGGCAGCACAGATTCCCTGTGTAGTCCTTGGGAAAGAGCTTCCGATCTCTGGCTCCTGTGGGTATATCATTCCCCTGCTAACTACCTCCAATTCAATTCAGCTGTGTGGAATTACTTCCCTTTTGAATTAAAAAAAAAAGAAAGAAAGAGAGAGAGAGAGAGAGAGAGAGAGAGAGATTTACCACGCCTAACCTGGGAGTGTCATCTTTGGCACACCCTCAACCCTGAGGAACCAAACAGAGCTCTCAGGCCACACCCATCTCAAGCCTCTAAGGCTCCATCAAAAGCAGACAGTCACTTAATCTAGACTCATAGTATAAAAAGAAAAAACACGACAGTGAAGAAACAAAAGAATATCTCAACACGCCAAACAACAAACACAAAAACCTAGGTAACAAGAACAAGGAAGACACTATGATGCCCCCAAATGAAATAGACACCCCAATTCAAGATTATGAAGATGATGAGATAGAAGAAATTCAAGAAACGGATCTCAAAAAGTTGATAAGAACATTAAGAAGTTCTCAAAAACAAATTCTTGAACTATAGAAATCCTTAATGGACAAGATAGAAAATCTCTCTCAGGAAAATTAAATATTAAGGAGGAATCAAAGTGAAATGAAACAACTAGTAGAACAAGAAACTGTGATAGTGACGAGAAATCATAATTAAATGAAGAATTCAATAGATCAAATGACAAACACATTAGAGAGCCTTAAAAACAGAATGGGTGAAGGAGAAGAGATAATATCGGACTTAGAAGACAGAGCACAGGAAAGTATACAGTCAAACCAAAGAAAAGAAGAGGAAATTCGAAATCTAAAAAATATTGTTGGGAATCTACAGGATACTATTAAAAAAAAACCAACATTCGGGTTCTAGGAGTTCCTGAAGGCATGGAGAGGGAGAAAGGATTAGAAGGCCTTTTTAGTGAGATACTTGCAGAGAACTTCCAGGGTCTGGAGAAGGACAGAGACATCCAAGTACAGGAAGGTTATAGAACCCCTAGTAAACATGACCAAAAGAGATCCTCACCATGACATGTTGTAATCAAACTCACCACAGTGAAACATAAAGATTCTAAAATGTGCAAGAGAGAAATGTCAGATTACTCTCAGAGGATCTCCAATTAGACTCACAGCAGACTTCTCATCAGAAACCCTACAAGCTAGAAGGGAATGGCGAGACATAGCCCAAGTACTAAGAGAGAAAAACTGCCAGCCCAGAATATTCTAGACCCTGTCTAGCGCACTTGGGCCTCATTCCTTCGTAATCATAACCTCTACTCTACCACCAATGGCTCTACTCCCAACCTGTGTGTACTGATGGTCCTCTTCCCCACTTAATGCTGTATACTTGTTCAGACCTGGTTAATGCCACTCTTAGGATCATTGATTACTATCCTCACCCTGTCTTTTATGACCTTGTCTAAATATGATCAGAGTCGGTAAACTTGGAAGGCTTCCATAGCCTTAGCAACTCATGACGAGAGCCTAGGGTGGTTACTGGCGCCATAAACTAGAGTGTCAATTTGTTGGGTCAACAACAGGAGTCACTGTGCACTTGCTCCTCTCTGTCCTTAATGTGCTGTCCATTGTGATTTAATGCTATAACTAGTACTCAAACAGTATGTTTCACTTTGTGTTTCTATGTGGGTGCAAACTGTTGAAATCTTTACTTAATATATACATATTGATCTTCTGTATATAAAGATAATTGAAAATGAACCTTGATGTGAATGCAAGGGAAGAGGGAGCGGGAGATGGGTTGGGTTTTGGGTGGGAGGGATGTTATAGGAGGGGGAAGCCATTGTAATCCATAAGCTGTACTTTGGAAATTTATATTCATTAAATAAAAGTTAAAAAAAAGAAAAAAAATGGAGACCATAATCATACCTAGAATAAATAAGATAATGCAATATATAGTGCTGAATAACAATATCTGCATTTGTCTGTTTGAGCTGCTATAGCAAAAACGCCATAAAATAGTTGACTCTTAAGCAATAAATATTTATTTCTCACTTTTCTAGGCTAGAAAGACAAAGATAAAGGCACTGGCAGATTCCAGATCTTCCTGTTCTGTTTTTCATAGATGGTTCAGCTTGTCCTCATGCTGAAATTGATAAGCAAGCTCCCTTTTCCTCTTTTATATTGACATTAATCCCATGCTTAACGCCTTACACTCATGATTAATTTTTTTTTAATTTTTAAGTTGAAATAGACCAACAGTACATGTATCAGAAGTATAAATCTCTTTCAATTTTTTTAAAAAGATTTATTTATTGGGGCCAGTGCTGTGGCGCAGTGGGTTAACGCCCTGGCCTGAAGCGCCGGCATCCCGTATGGGCGCCGGTTCTGGTCCCGGCTGCTCCTCTTCCAGTCCAGCTCTCTGCTGTGGCCTGAGATAGCAGTGGAGGGTGGCCCAAGTCCTTGGGCCTCTGTACCCATGTGGGAGACCTGGAGGAAGCTCCTGGCTTCGGATCAGCACAGCTCCTACCGTTGTGGCCATCTGGGGAGTGAGCCATTGGACGGAAGACTTCTCTCTCTCTGCCTCTCCTCTCTCTGTGTTACTCTGACTTTCAAATAAAAAAGATTTATTTATTTATTTGAGAGGCAGAGTTACAGAGAGAGGGAGAGACAGAGAGAGAAGTCTTCCATCTGCTGGTTCACTCCCCAAATGACCGCAAAGACTGGAGCTGAGTGGAAGCCAGGAGACGCCAGCTTTTTGTGGGTCTCCCACATGAGTGCAGGGGCCCGAGCATGTGCACTATTTTCCACTGCTTCCCCAGGCCATTAGCAGGGAGATGGATCAGAAGTGGGGCATCCAGGAATCAAACTGGCACCATATGGGATGGCAGTGCCACAGGCAGGGGCTTAACCTGCTACTCCTCAGTGCCAGCCCTGGCACTCATGATCGAATCCCCTCTCCATAACTCACCTCGAAACAGTCACCTTGGGGTTAGAATTTCAACACGTGAATTTTGGGGAATGCAAATATTCAGACTATGGCAATTTCATGTGTCAATTACTCAGGAGACGATTAATAAATTTCACCCAGAATATATCACTTTAACTATTTGGATCACTTTAATGGAGCTGGATATCTGCATTTAAACAGACTTTCAGTGAACAGTATATTTGCCATAGTTCACTGAACACTATTTTTCTCAATTTAGTATTATTCAGTTTTTGTTTTTCTTGATGGTTTTTTTGTTGCTGACAATAATTTGACATCTGCTATAGTTTCTTATGTATTGCTTTATGATCCTCTTATCCTTTCAATGCTTTACATAATTTATGCAACTTGTGTTTGACAGATATACCCCTTTTTCAAAAGTAATGTAAATTTTCTATAGAAATTAATGTATTTTTGTATGATATGTACAAATGATTTGGTTTTATCAATTTCTTGGCCCAGAGTTGATCAATATGTTGTGACCAACTGGAATAATGACATTTTGAAGCCAGGAAGATAGAATTGCACACAAAGCATAAAACATATCTAGAGAAAGGCAGTAAACAGAAGAGTAACAGAAGAAATAAATAAAAAAAAAACCTCTTAAGAGACAAGTGAGTTCAAAAATATTTTCCAGCCTGGAGTGAAAAACAGAAGCAGACATACAATTTAAGAACAATCTGAACAAACAAAATGTTATGGACTGAATTGTGTCCTCTGCCAAAAAAAAATCTAATGTTGAAGACCTAACTCTTAGCCCCTTAAACTGGATTTATTAGAGATAGGGTCTTTAAAGAGGTAATTATGAATAAATGTCCAAATGAGGACCTATGTGTGGGAACAAATCCAGTATGACTGGTGTCCCTGTGAAAAGAGACACCATAGACAGATGCAGCCAGAGAAAAGGCCAAAAATGTGTTTGCGGAGGAGGGGAGGACACTGTGAGGAGGTGATTATCTTTAAGCCAGGAAGAGACCTCAGAAGAAACTAAACTTATTGACACCTTGACCTTACATTTCCAGCACCCAGAATTATGTAAAAATAATATCTGTTGTTTAAGCTACCAAAACTGTGGCATTGTTCTGGCATCTTTACCAGAGCAACACATCAAAGCAAGGCAGCCTAATGAAAAAACTAACATTTATTAGACATTTATCATTGTTCCAATTGCTCAAGCTAACTATCAATAATCAAGGGATGTGTGGATTTATTGAACTGTTACACAGTCAATCCTCCATAGAAACATACAAATCTTACATGTTAGTCAATGATTGAAGAAAACTAAATTTTAAATAACATGCACATTTTACCAGCAACATCTTATTTTATACATGCAGAAACTGATATCGAAAAGGAGAAGTAGCCTTGGCTAGTTCTCTAATCTCATTATCCCAGCTACCATTCCCACACACATGTTCTGAGGTAATAAAGCTCCCAAGATGCTTTTGTCAACTTACTCATACTCACGTGTCCACAGAAACTTCTGCACATTCTCTTCCCTCTGCCTAGTACACTCTTATTTAATTCTGAAGATCTGCTGATTTTCTTTTTTTTTTTTTTTTTTTTTTTATTTTTGACAGGCAGAGTGGACAGTGAGAGAGAGACAGAGAGAAAGGTCTTCCTTTTGCCGTTGGTTCACCCTCCAATGGCCGCCGCGGTAGCGCGCTGCGGCCGGCGCACCGCGCTGTTCCGATGGCAGGAGCCAGGTGCTTCTCCTGGTCTCCCATGGGGTGCAGGGCCCAAGCACTTGGGCCATCCTCCACTGCACTCCCGGGCCACAGCAGAGAGCTGGCCTGGAAGCGGGGCAACCGGGACAGGATCGGTGCCCTGACCGGGACTAGAACCCGGTGTGCCGGCGCCACAAGGCGGAGGATTAGCCTGTTGAGCCACGGCGCCGGCCAATCTGCTGATTTTCTTTCAGATTCCACTTCACATCCCATTTGTCTGGTAATATGATCACCTCTATCTGAAACTAAGTCAGTCCTCAAACTCAATCAGCATATTGATGTGTTATGCATATCATCCTCTCCCTTGTGATTTAAAATGTAAAAGAAAGATTCTTATGCTGTTTTATCAACCTTGTTTCCAGCATGGATATCTTTTATAAACAATTATTTATTTAATTATTTGAAAGGCAGAGCTTCAGAGAGGGAGGGAACGAGGGAGTGAAAGAGGAGGAAAGTGAGAGAATGAGAGTGAGAAAGAGAGAGATCCACTGTTTTTCACTCTCCAAATGGACAAAACAATGGTGCTGGGACAGTTTGAGCTCAAGAGCCAGGAACTCCATCTTTTTTTTTTTTTTTTTTTTTAACAGGCAGAGTGGATAGTGAGAGAGAGAGACAGAGAGAAAGGTCTTCCTTTTTGCCGTTGGTTCACCCTCCAATGGCCGCTGCGGCTGGCACACCTCGCTGATCCGAAGCCAGGAGCCAGGTGCTTCTCCTGGTCTCCCTTGTGGGTGCAGGGCCCAAGCACTTGGGCCATCCTCCACTGCCTTCCCGGGCCATAGCAGAGAGCTGGCCTGGAAGAGGGGCAACCGGGATAGAATCCAGCACCCCAACCGGGACTAGAACCCAGTGTGCTGGCGCTGCAAGGCAGAGGATTGGCCTGTTAAGCCATGGCACTGGCCATGGAATCCATCTTGATTTCCCAAGTGGGTGCCAGGGCCCAAGCTCTTGGATCATCTTCCACTGGTGTATTAGTAGGGAGCTATATCAGAAGCAGAGCAGCCAGGACTTGAACAAGCACTCTGATAGGGGATGCTGGCATCCCATGCAGCTGTAGCATGGATAACTTATCTGATACATGGTAGAGTTTGAAAATAATACCCACTGGGGAGTAAGAGTTTGACTTGGTGCTTGAGGTACTGAGTTGGGATGCCAAAATCACATATAGAAGTGCCTGGGTTCAAGTTCCATCTCCACTCCCAATTCAACCTTCCTATAATGAGCACTTTAGGATGAAGCAGGTGATGGCACAAGTAGTTGAGCCCCTGACACGAGTGTGTGAGACCTGGATTAGGTTCTTTTTTTTATTTTTATTTTTTTTATTTTTTTTGGCAGGCAGAGCGGACAGTGAGAGAGAGAGAGAGACAGAGAGAAAGGTCTTCCTTTTTCCGTTGGTTCACCCCCCAGTGGCAGCTGCGGCCAGTGCGCTGCAGCCGGCACACCACACAGATCTGAAGCCAGGAGCCAGGTCATTCTCCTGGTCTCCGATGCAGGTGCAGGGCCCAAGGACTTGGGTCATCCTCCACTGCACTTCCGGGCCACAGCAGAGAGCTGGACTGGAAGAAGAGCAACCGGGACAGAATCTGGTGCCCCAACCGGGACTAGAACCCGGTGTACTGGTGCCACAGGCAGAGGATTAGCCGATTGAGCCACAGTGCTGGCCCTGGATTAGGTTCTAACTCCTAGCATTGGTCCAGTTCAGTCATACTCCCCATGGGTATTTGAGGAGTAAACTACCAGTTGAAAGTCTCTGTCTCTCTGTCTTTCTGTCTCTCTCTCTCTCTCTCTCTCTCTCTCTCTCTCTCTCTGTGTATGTGTGTGCGTGTGTTTATGTGCTTCTTTGCCTCTCAGATAAAATAATTAAAATTGAAGTTAAAATAATATCTACTTCACAAATAAAAGGTCCAATGGATGATAAATGATGAAGCTTGGAGTCAAAAGGAAATCTTCCTGACTCCAAAGTCTGTACTTTCCTCTTTCCTCGCAGAAGTATGTAGATATACACACATGCACACAGAGAGACACATGAACACATACACAGTGTGTGTGTATATATATGTGTGTATGTGTGTGTGTGTGTATTTTACCATTTAGGAAAGGACCAAGTAGTAGACATAATTTAAGTATTTCTGAAATGAAATTCAGGTGTGCAGACAGAATATGGGACATCAAATAGCTATAATGCCTCAACTTTTCTCACACCACTCCAAAAAAAGATGTATGCTACACAAGAGAAATCGGAAATCCTAACTGCATTGTCTAAGGCTAATAGATTTTTATGAGTAGTTGGGTTCAATTAGATTGAATCAATATGACCAAGTGTTAGGGAGTTTCAAAAACTTTGTGGGAAATTGGAATTAAAAGTGATGGCCCAAGTGCTTGGGCCCTGCACCCGCATGGGAGACCAGGAGAAGCACCAGGCTCCTGGCTTCGGATCAGTGCGATGTGCCGGCCACAGCGCGCCGGCCATGGAGGCCATTGGAGGGTGAACCAACGGCAAAAGGAAGACCTTTCTCTGTTTCTCTCTCTCTCTCACTGTCCACTCTGCCTGTCAAAAAAAAAAAAAAGATGTATACTTTGCCCATAAATATATGTTGAATTTTGTCAAATTAACCCTAACTAACTTGACTTAGGACACATTTACCAAATTTTCATAGTGAAATCATCATCATTCTCTTAAAGTGGAATGTGCTGGCCATACTCAGAATAGAACGGAAGACATACACTGGTAGCATAAGCTATATATAAGCTCCCAAATTTTCAGTAACCCTAATGGCAGTTTTTTATATTCAAGAAATAAAAGAGGTAAAGCCTTTTCTCATTTATGATTTATCACCCAAAGCATCTTAAAGTCATTTTTCCCCACCTTAGGTTTCCAATAAGCAGGCTGACTCTATCACTTCCATACCTGTTTTTCCTTGAACAACTTTGGCTGAGCTGAGTACTTGGGAGGTTATCAAAACATGACCCAAGACTCTCTCTGGGGTAGTCCATGTAAGGAAGAAAGGACCACTGCAAACACTCTCTTTAAAGCAAAAAAAAAATACATTTAAAAATTAACTTCCATGTTTGCTTATCCCTTTAATAACTTAGAAAATTAAAGATACTTCAGAGAATTCAGAAATTATGAATATCATGTTTAAATCATTTTAGTTTAAATGACTGCCAAATAACATGATATAAAAGTATATGAAGTTAACATATAGTTTTCTGTATTTTTTTCTAAAGTAGCTGTGTTATCTCAAGGAAATATTACTAGATCTAGCTAATTACTCATAAGCATAAAGGTAATAATTGAATATATTGTTCTTGATTAAATTTAATCATTGATCATAGCACTTCATAATGTAATGTCAATTATTTTACTATTAACTATTATTTTATAGCTCCTGAAATATAATTTAATTAGAACCACTTTAACTGATGTAGAGTATTAACCATATCACTGATATTTAATTTCAATCACAACTGCAAAAATACATTTTACAATCCATTTATTCAGTGGAAAGATTTGAAATTCTAGCAGAACACGATGTGAATAAACTTGAGTTCCACTTACAAACACAAAGAAAAGCATGCATATATTTGCATGGTTCCTTAGAATATACCCTGAAAGAAAAGATCAACTAGAATAATACTTTGAAATTATCCAGGAAACAACTCAATTCCATGGTATTTTCAACATTAAATACAAAGCTTTTAGCTACTATTTGTTCAGCTGCCCCTAATTGTTGGAAAATCTGACCATGGCTCAATGAGTGCAAACAGTTTTTCTGCCAGTAGAAAGCCCCATGAGCAAAGGGATGATCCAATCCTACCATAGAGACCAGAACCAATCTACAGTCACAGAGGAAGTAGCATTTAAGCACCTGGCAACTGGTGGATTTCCTGTCTATGAAAAAGGTCCTAGCTTAGAATCACACTTACTTCCAATATGAGACTAGCCAGTGAATTAAAAACTCTGAATTTATTTTTCTCAGGCCAGTGCCTAAGCTCCATGAAGAAATCAAACATGGGTAAGTCATAACTGCCAATTGAGAGGTTATCTTTTCACTAGAGAGACAAAACAAATATCAAGCAACCTCATAAGAAGAGGAAACAATAGACAATTGAATGAAAAAAATGGAATGCTTTAGTTGTATAAGAAGTTAAAGAGTTCATTAAGGCTGTAAATATTGGAAATATTTTAAACGATAAATGGAGCTTAAGTAATTTTGCTAAATTCCACATATGAATGAGACCATGTACTTGTAGTTCTGTTGCCTGGCTTATGTCTCTTTACATAATGGCCTCTCTTTCCATGCTTGTTAACACAAATGAAAGAATTTCATGCTTTTTTTAAAAAAATTACTTTATTTTCATTGTGTTTGAAAGGCAGAGAAAAAGAATATCCCACTTGCTAATTCAGTCCACAAATGCTCATAATGACAGGGCTGGACTAGGCTGAAACTTGGAACCAGGAACTCAGTGTTGGTCTCCCTCTTGGGTGGTGGATATTCTACTATCTGATTCATCAGTACTGCCTCCCATGGTGTATATTAACAGGAAGCTAGATTAGAGGAGCAAGGACTCAAACCCAGGTATTCCAATATCAGATCTGATCATCCCAACTGCCATCATAATTGCCCTAATTTCATCCCTTTTCAGACTGGATTCCATTGTGTAAATATAGCCCTTTTTAAAAAATACATTCAACAGTGGATGGACATTTTGGTTGTCCTATTTCTTGGCTACATAAATGGTCCTGCAATAAGCATATGAGTGCAGAAGTTTCTTTAACACAAAAATTTCATTTCCTTTGGCTGCATATCCAGGAGTGGTAGCTCTATTTTCTGAGGTGACTCCATATTGCTTTATACCATATCCGTGCTAGTTTACTTTCCCATCAACCATGTGCAAAGATTCCGTTTTGGCCTTATCGACACCAGCACTTGTCATGTTTTTCCTTTTTATCCTTGCAATTCTGACAGAAATGAGGTGATATTTCATTGTTGTTTTAATTTCCATTTGTCTCAGGCAATTTTGATCAGATAAAATAATGCATCAGCAACATTTAAATTATGTCTGTTAGTTTTGTTTATATAACTTATGGGCCTAGATTCTCATTTCTTGAAAGGATACATTTATTGTTGTAATTGTATAGTAATATCTTTGTATTTTTATGACTAAATAAATTTATAATTTATAAAATCTGTAAACTATGTACTGTGTTATTAAATCAGTGTCTTCTTCAATAAGAATTAAATAGAATACACACATGAGACTCTATAGGAAAGCTTATTACTGTCAAAAATAATTTTGAGAGAACATTTAGTCCAGTAGTTAACACACAAGTTGGATGCCAACATCCCATGGTGCATTGGTTTGAGTCCAGCTCCACTCTGAATTCATTTTCTGCTAATATATACCCTAGGAAGCAGCAGGTGAAGACTCAAGTGGTTAGGTCCCTGCCACCCAACGGGAGATTAGAATCAAGTTCCCAGCTTCTTGCTTTGGTCTGACTCTGCCTTGGCTGTCACAAGCATTGGTTGAAGTTGAATGGAACGGATAGAATAAATCTCTCTCTCTCTCTCTCTCTCTCTCTCTTCCCTCTTCCTGTGTGTGCGTATGTGCATGTGTGTGTGTGTGTCTGTGTCTTTATGTCTCTCAAATAAATAAAAAGAAATTTAAAAACTGTTCTCTTAAGCATAAGATGGAATTCATACTTATTTCTAAACCAACATCTTTATAATAGTCAAGACACTCAGATGAAGAAACTGATTTTCAACAGCATGGAATTTTGTTGTTTGTTGTCTTCCATTGATGATACATTTCCAAGATTGGCCTGTTTTATCTATCCCTTTTAGTCTTTGCTCAGCTGTGTAAAAGCTTAGAATTTGCCATATAAAGACATATTTACCATGCAAATAATATTGCAGTAGATCACCCACATCTCTCTAGTGTTCAGCAACAACTTGACCTTTCCTGGCATGTACCCTGAATAACTAAATATAATGGATAGAATTTATGATACACAAAGTGTTTGTGCCAGGTCCTAATTAGTGGAGAGTAATGATTATTATGTGAGTACAAATGGCAAATATGAGCAATCACTGCAAGTTTGGGAGAAGAACAATTAAAGGTATTCAAACATCAGTGGTCCTCAAGAGATTTCTTATATATTTATAATTATGTAAAAATATCCATTATACTCATTTGACCTTTAAAGCACCCTGTGTACTTATTTTAGAGAAAGCATTGAAAAGCCTTGATGCAAAGAAATTTACACCGCATAGCATGCTAGGCAAACTATTTCATCAGCAAATGCTAAACAATAATGTTGTAAGACTAGTTTCCGACGTTCAGTCAATTCCTGTTAAATTCAGTCGAGCACAATCAGAACAGTGTTGCCTCGACTCTAATGAGCCTAAGGGAAAAGATATGACTGCTGTTAAAAACTGTGTCTCTTGAATAAAATAACACCCCTGCTGAATGAAATATTAGAATTTGCATTTTCCACAAAGAACACCTGATGGTTTCCCTTGTTATAGTGGAGCCATACTTACCTTTCATCTTCTTTCGACATAACTGCCAGTTCTCTGGATTAGGTGTGTGAGAAGAGATGATACACTGTCTTATATTCATTTGCAATGTGTGACTTGCTTCCAAAATGATATCTGTGAAGACAAGAATAAGCAATACAGAATTTTAGAAAGAAGACAAAACATCCCCACATTTATCTGAAGAAGAAAGCCTGCAGAATTAGTGTACAGACAATAACATTTCTGATGGTGAAGCAGATCACCCTTTGTGACAATGTATAAAACTGTGAGAAAATAAGAGAGGCAAAGCCCCGACCTGTTGGTCTGGCATCCCACATGAGCACCGGTTCATGTCCCAGGTGCTCTACTTCCGATCGAGCTCTGTGCTTACAATCTGGGAAATCAGAAGAAGA
This sequence comes from Lepus europaeus, assembly GCF_033115175.1. Taxonomy (NCBI): domain Eukaryota; kingdom Metazoa; phylum Chordata; class Mammalia; order Lagomorpha; family Leporidae; genus Lepus; species Lepus europaeus. The sequence continues at coordinate 61,669,161 of NC_084829.1, read as the reverse complement.
TGGCCCAAGTGCTTGGGCCCTGCACCCACATGGGAGCCTCCCAAGAAGCTCCTGGCTCCTTGCTTCCAATGGGCCCACCTCCTGTTGTTGTGGCCATTCAGGGAGTCAATCAGAGGATGGAAGACCTTTCTGTCTGTCTCTCCCTCTCTCTTTCTGTAACTCTACCTCTCAAATAAATAAATTGAAAGAGAGAGAGATTGATTGATTTATGGTCATGCCTGGGTTACCACTGGGATCCCTGCATCCCCATTTCAGAGTAACTGATTTCAATACCAAATACTCTGCTTCTGATCCAACTTTCTGATAATGTGTACCACGGGGGGCAGCAGATTATGGCTCAAGTACTTGGGTCCCTGGCCCAGGGAAACACAGCTTCAGTTCAGGTTTCTGACTTTGGCCTGATGCAGCTCTAGCTGTTGTGGGCATTTGGGGAGTGAACCAGTAGATGGAATCAATGAATCTCTCTCGTTCGTTCTCTCTCTCTCTCTCTCTCTCTCTCTCTCTCTCTCTCCTTTTCCTTCCCTCTTCCCCCCTCTCCTCTCCTTCTTGTCTTCCTGCCTTTCAAATAAAATAGGGCTGGCATTGTGATGCCATAAGAGAAGCCACCATTGTGACAGTGGCATCTCATATCAGTGCCAGTGGAGTCCAGATTGCTCTGCTTCCAGTCCAGCTTCTTGCTGATGCACCCGGGAAGGCAGCAGATGATGCCTGGGCCCCTGCCCTCCATCCAGGAGACCAGGATGGAGTTCCTGACTCAAGGCTTTGGCCTGGCCCAGCGCTGGATGTTATGACCATTTGGAGAGTGAATCGGTGAATGAAGGATTCTATTCTTGCTGTCTCACTCTCCTGCTTCCTGCTCTTCCTCTCCTGCCATAGTCTCTGCCTTTCTCTTTGCTGTTCTGCCTTTCAAATAAATAAGTGAATCTTATTTTTAAACAAAAAATGAGAATAAACTTAAAAAATACTTATTTCAAGGAATTCACCTATGTGATTGTGAGACCGTGCTGGACAGGTAAAAAAAAATGGCGGGACAGACCAACAGGTGGCAAATTTTGGAGTAGGAGCACAGGTGAAATTTCCTCTTCCTTCAGAAACTCTAAATTTTACTCTTAAAGTCTTTCAACTGACTGGATGAGGTCCACCCATATTATGTATGTAATACCTTGTACTTAAAAAGACGTTATGTTAACCAAATTTTCTTCACAGAGCAATACTTAGATTAGTGTTAATTGAATAACTTGGATCTATAGCCCAATGATGCTGACATATTAAAACTATGCATGTCAGGCAGTAAATCAAGAAAAACTTATTATGAAAACATACAAATAGACAATGATGTTATTTAAAAAGTTTACATAGTACAATTTCTATTAAATTATACAAGAAAATGAATTATATTAGGATTTATAGAATAGGGGTATATTGTAATTTAATGTAAAATAGTGAAAACATCCAAACACCTAGTAATTGGAAATGTTAAAGATAAATTAGTGTACAAATACTTGAATAAATATTATGAATTCATCAAAATTAACAGTTTAAAATAATATGTAATAACATAAATATATCTATAATATATTATTAAGTTAACAAAGAAGATAAACAATAAAAAAGTTCATATATTTTCCACTTTGGAGAAAGTACTATAAAATAAATATGTTTTAAATTACTTAGCATAATGGTTACTTCCAAGATAAATGAATATTGTATTTGTATTTTCAGCATTTTGTAAGATATTCTCTAATAAATAATGTAGTAAGTACAGTGTTTTCAAAATAAAAATATTGTCAACCATCCATGAAACACCTAATATATTTCAGATAATATTCTATAAAATGCTTCCATACAGGCTATTTTAGTGTTTGCCAAATACAACACTCTATTATGAATGTGGCAACATAGCAAATGTCCTCTTTTCTTCTTTTTTTTTAAGATTTATTTATTTGAGAGGCAGAGTTACAGACAGGGAGAGGGAGCGACAGTAGAGGGGACTTGTATCACACGGTTCACTTTCCAAATGGCTGCAACAGCTAGAGGAGGGCCAATCCAAAGCCAGGAGCTTCTTGCAGGTTTCCCACATGGGTGAGTGGCCCATGGGACTTAGGCTATCTTCCAGTCCATTCCCAGGCCATCAGCAGGGAGCTAGATAGGAAGCAGAGCAGCAGGGACTGGAACTGGTGGCCACATGGGATGCCAGCACCATGAATGTTTAACCTGCTACCCCAAAGCACTGGCCCACAAATGTCCTCTTTCATAGTATTGACCTTATACTAAATAAATCACTGATCTTTGTACAGATCATAATGTACCCCACATGCTCAGTGTGGAGAAATCTAAATAAGCTGATACTGAACCCATCTCTCACTCTCAAGTATAGACAGACAAAACCTGTAAAATTCCATTTCACTTCTTTTACAACTTTTGCCCCCACTCAAAATCTCACATCTATAATATTCATTATTATTAATTTCCCCACCAAAATCATCTTCATCATGTAAAGATCAATGACATTTTTCTCAGTGAATGCTGAAGTATTTCATACTGTAACTAAATGTCATTTTAGTGCAGACTGTACTAAAAAGACAATTGCATATTAAATTAATATCTACCTCATTTTCTCATTGTTATTCTCTAACAATTACACAAGGACAGAAAACACAATTGAGTCTATAATAAACACAGATCCTTCAATAAAAAAGATGGCTATTTTTCTTTCTACAACAATAAAATATTTAATTGTTAGTATTAACACTATACATATATGTGTTTCATATATGTATTTCATTTTTCATAATTTTTAAATTTTCATAATTTTTAGTATCAACACTATACTATATTATATTAACACTATATAGTTCATATAGGTATTTCAGATAAATATGTGCAGGCATTGTTTGCACATGTGTGTGTATATATATATATTTGCATGTTTGTTTCCATTTAAATTTTAGAATATAGAATGTATTTTACTCTAAACATTTAATCATAATAAATATTTTAAATAGAATAATTAGGTGCTGAATTATGAACTCTTAACACGTGAAGAAACTTTTTGAGGAGGAATTATAAGAAAGAATACTCAGCATACCAAATATTAAAGAAAATTGTGGTACTAAAATAGTCACTCAGTCTCAAAAATCACATTGAAAGATTGTAAATGTATGTTGAAATATATGTGCTAATACTCAAATTCATAACATCTGATTGTGAATTGATGATGATCTTTGATTTTATGTATAAAAATAAAATATAAGCTAAAACTTACCTTTTCAGATATTTTAGCTGTACTTTTTAAAAGATATTACATTTTTTCTTTTGTTTAACAACAATTGTATACATTTATGGAATACAGTGTGAAATTTCAATACGTATATACAATGTAGTCTGATCAAATCAGTATAATTAACATTTCCCTCTGCTTTTCATTACTTTATGATTGAAACTCCAGCTTTATCTTCTATCTGCTCAGAAAATATAGGTCATTGAGAAGCATAGTCACCAACAGACCTAACTCTGCTTTGGTGCCCATTACCCAATCTCGCTCTCTCCTCCCAACACTTCCAGCTTCTAGTAATTAGCATTCTACGTTTGATTACATTTTTTGAGTTCTTTGCTTGAAAGAGAATATGTGGCATATGCCTTTCTGTGTCGGACTTAATTTCACTTACCAAAATATGTATTTCTGCCATGGAAATGGATATTCATGCCGGCAATGCATTGAAAATATTGATTGATCTTGTGAATATTGATATGAAAAGAAAGAAAATCCTGGCCACTTCTAATCTTGCTGACTGGAACAATTTCTTTTTCTTTTTCTTTCTTTCTTTTTTTTTTTTTTTTGACAGGCAGAGTGGACAGTGAGAGAGAGAGACAGAAAGGTCTTTACCGTTGGTTCACCCTCCAATGGCCACTGCAGCCAGCGCACTGCGCTGATCAGAAGCCAGGAGCCAGGTGCTTCTCCTGGTCTCCCATACGGGTGCAGGACCCAAGGACTTGGGCCATCCTCCACTGCACTCCCGGGCCACAGCAGAGAGCTGGCCTGGAAGAGGGACAACCGGGACAGAATCCGGCACCCCCACTGGGACTAGAACCCGGTGTGCTGGCGCCGCAGGCGGAGGATTAACCTATTGAGCCACGGCACCGGCCTGGAACAATTTCTTGAGTATAACTTGGCAATTCAGTAGTAAATCCTTAGAATTGCTTATAATTTGACTTAATTCACCTCTAAGAACAATTCATAAGGAAATAGTTTTAAAAAGGTCAGATTATTTTCCAAAAGTTAGTATAACATAGTCGTTCATAATTTCCAAATCTTGGAAAGCAAATATCCAAATACAGGTTTCATTTAAATAAATTGCAATATATTTCTATAAGAAATAATTGTACAGACCAAAAAATCTTGATTCAGATGCATAGTTATTGACCTAAAATTTATTGATATTGATGTAAAAATTAAGCAACAAAGAACTGGTGATTACTATTTCATTAAATGCTGAGTGAATACATTTATTGTTTTTATAAAATCTTATAATGAATTTATACTGTTTCTGTACTCGGGGGAAGAAATCACCAGTAGAGTTCATATATTATTTTTGTGTCATCCTCTCATTTGATAAGACCAAAGTCCAAATAAATATCTTTGGTATCTTAATGGGTATCATCTGCTTCACAACATACAAGGAAGGATTTTATTAGAAAAAATGTTAGTGAATAATTATTATTGCTATTCTAATATTGCAAAACTACACAAGCTATTTTTCCAAACATTGAGATTTACAGAATGATTGGAGCTGAATAGTTGTGTTTTTTATTTTTATCATTTAATGAATAGTTTCCTGGAAGCCATATCCTCCTAAGATATTTTTAACAATTTAATTGTAAGAAGTAATTAACCCAGAAAAAAAATCTAGTTTGCTTCTAAATACAGACTCTAAGTATATCAAGTGAGTTCTAAAAATGCTCAACACATTTTTCTTTCATGTTCTTAATATAGGGAATTATCCTTAAGCTTTTCAAAAAAGTTTTCAAAACTTTCATCATCAAAGCCTCAATATCAGCTGTATGGCCATCCCTAGACTTAATCTGTTAGGTTTATGCTATGATACAGATAAAAGGAGAATGCAAAGAATTTCTGAAACATTTTTTTCAGGGGAAATGCACATGCATCAAGTGCCTGAATCTTTCCCACACAAGTGGGAGACCTGGTTGGAATTCTTTTAACCTGACACAGCCTGACTGTTGCAGGCCTTTGGAGAATCATAAAATGGATGGAATTTCTCTCTCTCTCCCTCTGTCCTTCTCTCTCTCTTTCTCTCACTTTTACTATACAAAATATCAAGACATATAGCATCAATATTTGTAAGTGTGATAATGAAACAAAGCTACAAAAATGGAACAATAAAAATGAGGAAGGACCCAAGTGCACACACACACACACACACTTCTATATACAAAACAATGTTGAAAGGGAAAAAATAAAATAGGAAAACTTACTCTACCAGGAAGTAAATACTGTATTTTTAGAGTATGTCTTATGACATTGATGTATTGGTTCAAAGATAGAAAAATTGATCAATGAGACAAAATAGACAGTCTACAAAGAGGCCCATATATATTTGGCATGATTTATAACAGAAGTGATATTGCAGAACAAAGAGGAATCAATAGAATTTCTCCCACTCATGTTCCTGATTCAGTTGTGATTTCCATAAGGAAAAGGAAAAATTGGTGCATGACTGGAGCTATATAAAAATCAATCTGAGATGGATTGTAGATATAAATGTCAACAATAAAATACATTTTCCAAAACATGATAGATAAGAAACAACAACAATCAACGAAATATTAATCAATAAGTAAAAATTGATCAATTGTTATAAATGAAAAGGACAGCATTGAGAAAGTAAAAATGTAAGAAGGAAAAATATATTCAAACAGAGCATATATCATGAACATAAAGAGAATTTAAATTTGTTGTTAATATTCAACAGAAATGCACATATATGTGTATACTATAACATATGCAAACATGCTTATAGTGATGCTATTTATAATAGCCCTCAACTAGCAACAAGTCAAATGTACAATAACACTAGGATACTTTTTGATATATCCAATGCTGTACTTTGAAAATGAACAAATTACTACTCAATTCCATAACAAAAATGAAAAAATTTTTAAAGATTTTTTTAATTTTATTTATCTACAATCAGAGTTACACAGAGAAAGGAGAGGCAGAGAGAGAGGGAGGTCCTCCATCTGTTGGTTCACTCCCCAATTGGCCGCAACAGCTGGAGCTCTGCCAATATGAAGCCAGGAGCCAAGAGCTTCCTCTGGGTCTCCCATGTGGGTGCAGGGGTCCAAGGTCTTGGGCCATCTTCTTCTGCTTTCCCAGGCAGAACTGGATTGGAAGTGGAGGAGCCAGATCTCGGACCGGCGCCCATATGGGATGACGGTGCTTCAGGCCAGGGCATCAACTTGCTGTGCCACAGTGCGGGTCCCAACAAAAATGAATATTAATAGCATAATGCTGAATGAAGAGCTTTGTGTATATATTTTAGTATATATTGTATAAACATTTGTCCAACCAATTAATTAAGCTATTACCAAAGGAGGAAAGATTTAAGTAAATAAATTATCTTACCATAAAGCCAACAAATCCAGAACTAGATTAATCTGTTCTAAATTTAGAACACTTAAATATTTCAGTACATACAAAGTTAAATTTTGACAAAATGACATATTGTAGCAATCACCTAATGAAATAAATAAATCCTGATAATAAACAGAGCTTTCTTATCTTCCAATATCTTCAAATAAATTATATAGCTACAACAAATTACTTTGAAAAATATTTTTTATACCTTAAAGATATATTCTATTCTGCAAAACCACATTTGTATCTATTTCAACTTTGTTTTGGATATAAGACTATGAGTTAGAGTGTGTGTGTGTGTGTGTGTCTGTGTCTATGCATGCACTTTGGCCCTTCCTCTTTTTTCTAGGTCCATTTTTGTACCTTTGTATCACTATCCCACTTACACGGGTTAAATCTCATATGTATGAGATTGTGTATATATGTGGGGTGTATGTATGTGGGGAGCTAGTAATCTTTTGCTTTTGATTGGTACTTTATATTTGGATATGTTCATAGAGTCTAGAGCCTCCTTTCTTTTTATGTATAATTTAGTAAAAAGTTTATATAAGTAAATGAAAGAATGCTCCATGGCACAGGGTACCATGTACAAGCTGATGCTATGTGAGTGTCTTTTATGACATGTACTATTATCTTGGCAGATAAATAGATAATTAAGTCATGGATCTAGCATTTTTTTCTGTAAGGTAAGATACTATATATTTTTGGGCTAAGAATCTTTGTTGTAATTATTCAACATTTCCATGAAAGCTGTCATGGATATATAGAGAAACATGTGGCTATGTTCCAATTAAGTTTTGTTTACTAAGAGGCAGCAGGGGAGATTTCCCCCTTGAGCAGTGGTTTGCCAATCTATGGACTCATGGATTAGTTAACATATGGCTAGAGTAGAAGAGGTATGCATATCTAAATGCTAAACTATTGTTGAAGTATTTGGTTTTTCTCACCTTTCTAAAGATATCACATGAAAATAACTGCACTGAGTTTCTAAATTATATTTCATGTGTTCTTTTTAAAACATTTGTATGCATTCATTGGAATAAATTATATGTCTATAACAAATTACTTTGAAAAATATTTATGTTTTATACCTTAAAGATATATTCTGCTTTGCAAAACCACATTTTTAATCCATCTTGTTTCTTTTCTTTTTTTTTTCTTTACATTTCTTTTTTTTTTAACTTTTATTTAATGAATATAAATTTCCAGTATACAGCTTATGGATTACAATGGCTTCCCCTTCCCATAATTTCCCTCCCACCCGCAACCCTCCCCTCTCCCGCTCCCTCTCCCTTTCCATTCACATCAAGATTCATTTTCAATTCTATTTATATACAGAAGATCAATTTAGTATAAATACTTCAACAGTTTGCACCCACATAGAAACACAAAGTGAAACATACTGTTTGAGTACTAGTTATAGCATTAAATCAAAATGTACAGTACATTAAGGACAGAGATCCCACATCAGGAGCAAGCGCACAGTGGCTCCTGTTGTTGACCCAACAAATTGACACTCTAGTTTATGGCGCCAGTAACCACCCTAGGCTGTCGTCATGAGTTGCCAAGGCTATGGAAGCCTTCCAAGTTCCCCGACTCTGATCATATTTAGACAAGGTCATAAAAGACAGAGTGAGGATAGTAACCAATGATCCTAAGAGTGGCCTTAACCAGGTCTGAACAATTATACAGCATTAAGTGGGGAAGAGGACCATCAGTACACACAGGTTGGGAGTAGAGCCATTGGTGGTAGAGTAGAGGTTATGATTACAAAGGAATGAGGCCCAAGTGGACTAGACAGGGTCTAGAACAAAGGACAGAGTCATTATTAGAGGAGCTAAGAAAGGTGCTGTCTAAGCTACAAGTAATTTTTCTGATTGAGAGGCAAATAGAACCTGATAGAAGGGGCTTGATAATAATCTGTTGGGCTTTAGGCCTTGTAAGTTAAGAGGCCCAGACCTATCTATCTCTTCACATGGGGTATATCCTAAGGGAGGTGTGAACCTCCTAGGGGAAGGCACTCTGTTGACTTTCATTACTTGGCTGGCCTGGGAGGAGAGCTGGCCAGGTAAAGGCAGGGGGCATCTCTAACAAGAAATTGACAGTTCTGCCTGCAATGTTGCTGACCCTACTTGGCTGTCCCCTCAACTGCAGTGGTCACTTTGGAAGTTGGGCTGAGTGAAGGGCTTTTCAGCTTGGAGCCAATAAGATCTGTGGCTCTGACCTGGGCATCCTTCGATTCCAGGGCAGGTCCATTTCCAGTGATCCAACTCTTGGCAGAGCTGCCAGGGCTCTTCACAAGCTGACTTCTGTTGAAGCCCAGGCTTACCACATTGAAAGCCACTGCAGTGGACTGGCCTGTTGGGTCTCCTTGAGGGCAGATCACTGTACAGATCAGCCAGTAATAGGCCTGCCACCCATTGCTTCTGATGCCTAGCTTTCTTTTCCTCCTGGTTTGTGTTAAAGCAGACCAGACGATGCAAGTCAAGGGAGTGCCCGTGTCCCATCTCTAATCTTTGGTGGCCTGAACTACAAGTCTATAGTCACAGGCATGTTCTGTAGTAGTTTTTCTAATGTAGACAATGCCCATGAGGAAAATTATATTCTCACTTTAAAACTTTCTTTCCCTTTGGTCTGAAAGGGAGGTTTTTTTTCTACTTACTGTATACTTCGCTGATGGCGATGTGAATCTAGCTATGAGATTATTAGTTAAGTTCTTATTTTGGCTATGCTATTACAGAAAAATGTTAGCCATCTCTTATAAGGTCTAAAGATTAAATTGTGCATAGACATCTTGTTTCTTTTCAATATTTTTCACCCATACAGAAAATTCAATAATTTAAAAAACTAAAAAACACACTATACTCTTATATCACTTCAATTAGTATTGGGAAAGATCTGTTTATTATCAGGATTTATTTATTTCATTAGATGATTGCTACAATTTGTCATTTTGTCAAAACTTAACTTTGTACTGAAAGCTCTAAGTGTTTTTAATTTAGAACAAATTAATCTACTTCTGGCTTTGTTGGTTTTATGGTGAGATAATGTATTTACTTAAATCTTTCTTCTTTTGGTAATAGCTTAATTAATTGGTTGGACAAATGTTTATACAACACATGCTAAAATCATAAATTTCTTTCCTAAATGGTTTCAGGCAAGAATTGGATCCATGTAAAGCTGAACTGACTATTCTAGAGAGGATTATAAAATTAAGCGAAACTACCCATCAATTATCTGGAAAACCTTTGCCAATATCAGGATCTGTCTTTATTGGTGGGTCACCACATCTTCATGGAAAAGATCAGGTATTTTGTTGATTTTTTTAAAAACTACAAATTATTTCATTTTGTTAAAAAAAGTAAAATGTACAATACATTTTCTAATTAGTAGAGTTAACTTCATGGTTTCAAAATAAAATTTTAAGGTAGTCTACTAACATATACATATATATTATCTATCATACCCAAGTGTAGTAACAGCTTACTGTTCTCATTAAGTAGAATTACTCCCATAGCAACTGTTTTATACTAATACTATAGTATGTGTATTATATTTCCTGATAACATTAAGAGTGTGAACTTTTGTACACACCTAAGGTAGTGATTTTCACTGGATATTCCAGTGGGTCAAATTAATACCACACTAGAATATGATTCCAAATATGGAACTGGAAAACCATTAAGTGTTTCTGTTCCCTGTGGGCTCAGTAAAATGCAATGACTCTTGTTTTAGAGCTTTGTGCAGATTTCAGCCTGCTATCTAAATTTGCATTGAGATAATTAGCTTATTGTCTTCATTATTAGGTTGTATTTTGGGAAAATAGCATGCATGTTGACTTAAATGCTATTGATAAATTGACTACATAATTATTGAATATGTTACTTCATAGAATTGCTTTATATATTTAAGGTTGTATGTTAAGTGCACTAATAACTTATTACATTTATGAACCTCATCTTACTATATATGAAACTCTATTTACATATTTGAACATACGGTTTTTATATTATTGGAAATATAAACTCTTATTATTTCCAATTTCCACAAGTAATACAAATGGATACAAACCTACTTGCTGTAAGTATTATAGGTTTGTAATATACAAGATAAAATTTTAAATCAAATATACATAAATAAAAAATTAACTGCATATTTGATGTGATACAAATGCCTTTGATGAAATTAGGTATATATCTGCAAACATGAAGAAATTATCTTAAATTCAGGTTTACCCCATCAATACTACATTGATTAATCATTAAACAGATTTTTATGTGCTTTATTGAATTTTTTAAGTAAACCATTCTACAGGATCAGCAAGTCTAGAAAATATTCTGTTTCACTTCCCTTTCTATATACCAAGGAAAGGAAAGTTTCTGTTACCTGGTTCAGGTTCAATCTATATTTTTTTAAGTGAAGGTACCAATTAAATAAAAGATGAAATATTTATTTAAGATTTTATTTATTTATTTGACAGGTAGAATTGCAGACAGAGAGAGGGAGAGAGAAAGGTCTTCCAACTGCTGGTTCACTCCGCAAATGGCTACAATGTCCGGAGCTTGGCTGATCCAAAGCCGGGAGCCAGGAGCTTCTTTTGGACCTCCCATATAGGTGCAGGGCCCAAGCACTTGGGCCATCTTCCACTGCATTCCCCAAGCCATAGCAGAGAGCTGGATCAGAAGGGGAGCAGCCAGGGCACAAACTGGCGTCCATTTGAAATGCTGATACCACAAGTGGAGGCTTAGCCTACTACACCACAGTGCTGGCTCCTGGATACAATATTTTTGAAAATTATATAAATTAATATTTAGTGATTTAGATTTTGATTGATCTCTTATTTCATAAATAGGTATATATTTTCCCAAGTAAATGATAGGTTTTTAGTGGTGAGTACTTGGGGCTGTAGTTAAGCTACCATTTGGCCTGCTTGTCTCCCATATGAAAAGGACCTGGGTTTGATTCCCAGCTCTGCTTTGTTGCAGTTCCAACGTACTGATTACAAACATCTTGGGAGGCAGCCAATGAGGGCTAAAGAAGTTGGGTTCCTGGCACCCATCTGTGACACCTGGATGGAGTTCTAGGTTCCTGGAACTGGCCCAATATCAGTAGTTTTGAGGGATAGGAGGAATTCAACAGCAAATGGGAGATCTGTCTCTGTCTCTTAGAACGTGCTGTCTTTCTGCCTTTCAAATATTTTTTTGTTGTTGTTGTTTAAAAAAAGATAGGTTCTCATACAGAATTTAACTTTGTAAGTATAAATTAATATAGGTCAAACATCTGCCCTATAATATTACTTTTAATATGAGGAAAACAAGATTATACAATGGGGAAATGGTAAGTTTACTGTTTGTGTTTGAGTTAACTGGGGACAGAGATGATTTTTCCAATACTTATCAATCACCATTAATCCATTAGACCAATGGATCTATATATTCCTGCTGAATATCTTTCCTGTCAGTGGGATATTGTGATAGCATATAAGGGCCTTGAGTTCATGAGAGATTCTGCATATGTAGTTGTGGGAGTCTCTGTGCAGGTGAGAACAGAAGCCATACTCACTCATTGAGCTGATTTTATAAACAGTACAGAGGGCTGAGGATCAGGGATCAGCATCCAAGGAATGGATTAAGGAGAGTGCCCACAAAAGTGGTTAAGGAATAGAGAATTTGGCAATAAAACAAGGACAAAATGTCACAAAAGGAAAAAAAAATGACGAGTTTCCCAAAGGAACCCATCTATATTCGATACCATTCCTACAAAGCATCAACCACAAGTTTTAGGAGAATAAGAACAGAAATCAAGCTGTAGTAATGTGAGGAAAATAAATGAAATCGAAAACACAATAGTGTGATTTTTAGATTACTTTCTCTAGAAACCTAAAAGAAAAATTGGGGTATAGGTTAGAATAGGATTTTAGAGTTTGGGAGATATATAATAATTAACTATTTTTCTAAAGTCTTTTTCTCCCAAGACCTTGTCTGGAAGAATTGGCGTTAACTGAAAACTGGTTTTCTTCTGGTATTATAGGGAACCTGTACATTGTTGCAATCAGATTTATAGCAACATGCAGTGTGTGGACTAGTGAAGTTACCTTGAAATTAAAAGAGCAGCCAACTAAGCAGATTTTTCCTCCTTGTTAAGCATAGTGCATTTGAAAGATTTTATGTCAGTCCCTTATTGATTTTTACTCTTTTCTTATACTATTACAGTGTCACAGTTACTGTGTGTGTATTTGTGTATGTGAGTAAAAAATGTTTGTGTGACATACACTTAGATCCCTGTACCAAATGATGATTGCAAGCGTCCTATAAAAATGCATGCAGATTATGGTAATACTAAAAGGGAAATCATAGGGGAGCCAAGATGGCTACTGTTTGTCACTTTCATAGAGAAGAACCAAAATAACATGTAAATAACAGCAGGTGAGTGCTAAAAGGAGAAACTTGAAACTCAGCAAGTATATGCAGGAAGCCCATGGGACAGAGAGACTTGGAATAGCAGCATCAAAAGAGAAATAAAGTGTGCTAGCAGCGGAGATACTGGCCTCACGGGCAAGTGTGGCCCCCACTACAGGGTAGAGGCTCAGTGGGAGAGTCCCAAGCAGACCCCATATCCACGAAGGAACAGGACTTGCAATCATCACAGGCTTTGGATCCCAGCAAGAGCAGCTACCTGGAGTATATTAAGTAATTTTGCATGAGACAATGAAGTCACTATGTTTCTTCCAAATCTCCCAGAACAGAAGCAGTGGCAATGTGATGCCATCTTGATGCAGGAGTTACTATCCAAAACCATGCTACCAAATCTTCTAACTCTCCTAAATTTAAGACCTCACAGATCTTCAACCCTGCTGAAAAACAGATTTCAGCTTCACAGACCCCACTGAATCCAGCAGTGACACTGTTGTTGGCACCTTAGCACAGGCAGTGTTCTGTACTACATGGGACAGGTGACCCATCTGCTTCCAATACCTTTTCAGTCAAGACATTTGCCTCTGTGGACTTGGCAGTTCCCCTGCATTTCCTCTCCCTCTCCAGCAAAGGTAGTGCATGCTGGGCATGAATGAGGCCTGCCACAGCTCTCTTCCGAAGCCCACCCACATTCTGGGGACCTGCACACACACACACACACACACTTCTGGACTGTGACATTCCCTTGCCCAGCAAGTTTTGGCTTTAATGATCACACTGGATTCTGATTTTTTTTTATTTATTTGACAGATAGAGTTAGACAGTGAGAGAGAGAGAAAGGTCTTCCTTCTGTTGCTTCACCCCACAAATGGCTGCTATGGCCAGAGCTACACCGATCCAAAGCCAGGAGCCAGGTGCTACCTCCTGGTCTCCCATGCGGGCGCAGGCGCCCAAGCACTTAGGCCATCCTCCACTGCCTTCCTGGGCCACAGCAGAGAGCTGGACTGGAAGAGGAGCAACCGGGACTAGAACCCAGCACCCATATGGGATGCTGGCACCACAGGCAGAGGATCAACCAAGTAAGCCATGGCGCCAGCCCCTGGATTCTGGTCTTGAAGCCCAAGCCTGTGTTAGCTTGTTTCTTAGAGTGCATACATTAAGGCTTCCAGCTCTCTTCTCCAGCATATCCCAGCATTGGCAAGCATTCCTGAATTCACACCTGCTTCAGATTGAACATGCCATTTTTGGTGGGTGTGATCCCTCATACATGCACACACACACACACACACCTGTCTGAGCTGGGGTCTCAGCTTCAGTCAGCATTGCTGATTCCGGCTTGTGTCCAACAGATTGACACAAGCAGTAACATTTTGGGTAAGACCCCAAAAGCACAGACAGCAAAACCAAAAATAGACAAATCAGATTACATTAAGATGCTTCTGCAGAGCAAAGAAAACAATCAACAAAATGAAGCAATAAGCAGCAGAATGGAAAAAAAATCTGAAGACTATTCATCAGACAAAGGACTAATATCAATAATATACATGAAACTCAAGAATCTCAACAACAAATTCAATTTCAAAATGGGTAAAGATCTGAATAGATGTTTCTGGGAAGAATAAACACCAGTTACCAGTGAATACATGTAAATAGATGTGCAATATCACTAGTCATGAAGGAAATCAAGACCACAATGAAATAAATCTCACCCCAATTAAAATGGCTATTATTGGAGCCAGCACTGTGGCATAGTGCTGGCATCCCATATGGATGCCAGTTCAAGTCCCAGCTGCTCTACTTCTGATCCAGTTCTCTGCTAACAGCCTGGAAAAGCATTGGAAGATGGCCCAAGTGTTTGGGCCTCTGCACCCACATGGGAGACTAAGAAGCCCCTGGCTCCTGGCTTTGGATCAGCTCATCTCCAGCCATTGCAGCCATCTGGGGAGAGAACTTGCAGATGGAAGTCTTCTCTCTCTCTCTCTCTGTGTGTGTCTGTACTCTATGTTCCAAATAAATAAGTAAAATATTTAAGAAAAAGATTGTCGTTAAAATTTTAAAAAAGACTGGCTATCATTAAAAATACTAATGACTGTTGTCAAAAATAATAACTGCTGGCGAGGATATGAAGGTAAGGAAACTGCTGCTGATGATAATTTAAATTAGTACAGTTATTATGGAGAATAGTATGGGGATTCCTCAAAAATTAGATATAGACCTACCATATAACCCAGCTATCTCACTTCTGGGTATATCTTCTTAAGAAATGAGACAGCATAGCAAAAAGATTCCTGGGTCCCATGTTCATTGCAGCACTATTCACAAAAGCCAAGATATGAAATCAAACTAGGTGTCCATCAATGAATGAAAATGTAAAGAAAATATGGTATACATACACACAAGTAATATTCTGCCATTAAAAAATGAAATCCTGATATTTTCAGCCAAATAAATGGAGATGGAGGTCATTTTGTGAAGTGAAATAAATGAGACACCAGAAAGAGAAAAATAGTACATGTTTTTTTCTTACATGCAATAACTAAAACAAAAATGTTTAAGTATATATATATATATATATATATTTAATCAAAATTAATATAGTGATTGCTAGAAGCTAAAGTTGGAAAGCATGGAGGGAGGGAGATGAGAGGAAATTGTACAGTGACTGTGTAAACACAATAGATTGAACATTAACAAGTTCTGGTATGTTACAGCACCGAGGGATAACCATGGCTAATGATGATGTAAAACAATCCAAAAAAGGAACTGCAAAAGGGGAACTTATGGGATCCCAAACACACACACACAAATCATAACAAACATACACAAAAAGATAAGGAAACAGAAGTGTTGGTTGCCTGGTATGGTCAGCTGAAGCTCTGTATATGTATTGAAAAGTTACATTGTATGCTTTTAAAATTTGTATATATTATATACAAATCTAGAATTTAAAAATAATAAGAGGGAAATGATAGATAGAATCAGAAAAAGAAAACCAGTGTTGTGAGCCTGTTTCTGTGCAAGGCAACACTTCTGCATATCTTAGGATCATGCAGGCTCTAACTATCTAATTATTGTGTCCTGATTAAGAGCTGCTGTTTAAGCACAGTGGGTTGTCAGTGCTCAGAAAATTAAAAACAACAGGTTTGCAATTAAAAGGAAAAAAAGAACACCAAGGGAAAGAACTATAGTTGATTCCTCGAGACAGTAAGTGCTAACTTAGACTTAGCTCTAACTCTAAGTGTCCAAGAATGTCTTTCTGCACTGGTCAGAGACCCTCCACATGGTCAGAGTCTGATGACAGGTTGTTTAATACTTTCTTTAAGGAAAGCACACACAGCTTGTAAGTGAGAAGAAAATGAAACATTTAGACACTTTCCATTGCCTGCTTGAAGTGTGAAACGCTCATTCCCAGATGACCATAAATGACAATATCTTTCAAGGTCTGAGAGTAAATGCCCTGTCTTTAGTGTTAGGAAAGAATGTTTCTTGGTAGGTCTTTAATTCTTCATGCTTTTCAGTGCATGGAGTCTGGCTTTTGGGTTCAAATCACATGAAGATCAAAATGTAATTCCTAATTGCAGATCAAGCTATAATAGTACCAGGTAGTCCCTATGCTAAATGTGAAGGAAAAATAATTACAGAAATAAACAAACACTATTGTTAGTCCCTTGGCAGTTTTTTTTTTCTTCTTCAAATAGAAATTGATAATATAAAATGAGTTATGGGAACATGATACTTTTTCACATGTAAGTAAATCACCAAGATTAAAAAGAGAAAATGCTTAAATAATGGTGTGTACTATTATATTGGACTGAAGTTTTTTTAAAGAATACATGACTTACTCCAGGAACTTAAACATCTATTTTTACTTAGCTTTTTTATTTTAATTTTTTATTTATATAAAGTGAATACATTTCATGTATTCCATATATGCAAATTTAAGAGCATAATGATATTTTCCACCCTACCCTCCCTTTCACCCATGTTCCTACCCTCTCTCCTCATTACTTATATTTCTTTTAATTTTTTTTTGACAGGCAGAGTGGACAGTGTGAGAGAGACAGAGAGAAAGGTCTTCCTTTTGCCATTGGTTCACCCTCCAATGGCCACCGTGGTAGCACGCTGCGGCCGGCGCACCGCGCTGATCCGATGGCAGGAGCCAGGTGCTTCTCCTGGTCTCCCATGGGGTGCAGGGCCCAAGCACTTGGGCCATCCTCCACTGCACTCCCTGGCCACAGCAGAGAGCTGGCCTGGAAGAGGGGCAACCAGGACAGGATTGGTGCCCCAACCGGGACTAGAACCCGGTGTGCCGGCGCCGCAAGGCGGAGGATTAGCCTAGTGAGCCGTGGCGCCGGCCTATTTCTTTTAATTTTTACAATGACATACTTTCAGTCTATTTTATAATCACAAGCTTAATCTTCCACAAAATAAAGAATTCAACAAGTAGTAAGTAGAAAAACAACTGCCCCCCAAAAGTATAGACAAAGGCTATAAACAATAATCAAGTCTCAAAATGTCAATTTTGCTCAAAAACCTTACTTTTTTGTTCTTTATCTATTATTACTACAAATCTGGTATAACATATAATATTTGTATTTTTTGTGACTGGCGTATTTAACTAAGCATAATGGTTTCCTGTTGCATCCATTTTGTTGTAAAAGACAGGATTCCAAACTGTATACGTACCCCATTTTCTTTATCAAGTCATCAGTTGATGGACATTTTGGCTGATCACAGATCTTAGCTATTGTGAATTGAGCTGCAACAAACATGGGGTTCAGATCTCTTTCATATGCTGATTTCATTTCCTTTAGGTAAATTTTCAGGAGTGGGATGGCTGGGTCATATAGCTGATCATTTTTTGTATTTCTAAGGAATCTCCATTCTGTCTTCCATAATGGTTATACTAATTTGCATTCCTACCAACAGTGTATTAGTATATATTTTCCCCGCTACCTCCCCAGAATTTGTTGTTTTTTGGTTTTTGGATAATAGCCATTCTATCTGGGGTGAGGGAAAACTCACTGTGGATTTTGTTTGCATTCCCTTGATGGCTATTATCCTGAGCATTTTTTCATGTGTCAGCCATTTGAATTTCATCCTTTGAAAAATGTCTTTCCCTACCTTTGTATACACAGACAATGCCATGGCTAAGAAAGAACTTGTAAGATCAGTACCACTCACAATATCTACAAAAAAAGAAATGTACAGTGAAAATTATAAAACATTAAAGAAACAGAAGAAGACACACAAAAAATGGAAAAAAAATCTTCCATGCTCTTTAATTGAAAGAATTCATATCCATACCACCAAAAGCAACTTGCAGATTCAATGTGACCTCAATCAAAAAACCAATGAAATTCTTGTCAAATCTAGGGAAAAAACAATCCTAAAATTAATATGGAACACAAGAGACCAGAATACCTAAAACAATCTTATACAACAAAAACAAAGCTAGAGGCATCACAATACCATATTTTAAAGCATACTGCAGGGTAATTATAATCAAAACAGCCTGTACTGGCACAAAGAATAGATATGTAGACCAATGGAACAGAATAGAAACCCCAGAAATTAATCTACATATCTACAACTAAGTGATTTTTGACAAACGAGTTAAAAGCATTTTCTGGAGAAAGCATCTCAACAAATGGTACTTGAATAATTGGATCTCTGTGTGCCAAAGTATGAAACAAGACCCCTGCCTTACACCTTATATAAAAATCAACTCTAAATGGGTCAAGGATCTTAACCTATGACCTAATAACATTAAATTACTAAAGGAAAACATCAGGGAACCTCTGCAAGTCATTGGCATAGGCAAAGACTTCTTGGAAAAGATGCCAGAAGTATAGGCAATAAAAGCAAAACTAGACAAATATGATTGTATCAGGAAACACTCAATAAAGTGAGGAGGTAACAAATACAATGGGAGGAAATATTTGCAAATTCTACAAATAATTGTTTTTGATTTCAGTATGGTAAAGGAGTCCTATACTTTCAGAATTTTCAGTGAATTAAATTTAAGAATACTTTGGTAAAATAAATAAGCACTATCTGCTTTATGTATATTCAAAAGATTGATTTACAAATTCAATAATTAATTTACTGCAAATTTAGTTTTATAAAAAAAACTGCCAGTAATCACTGAATCTTTCCCCAAAACATATTATTAAATTAATAATCAGAAACATAAAGACAGAATTAGTTTTAAATATTTGTGATAAAGTCTTGGAGAATAAATGAAAAATTCACTTCAGTTGTCTACATTTCAGTTTCCTTAGGATATTTAGTAGTTTATGTTAAAATGCATCATCAATTGAGAATAGTATGTATCTAATGACAGTTACCGCAAGTAAATGTTCTCAACTTAATGAGTTATTTCCCATCTGTTGCACATATAGTAGTTATATTTAATTTGTACTACATTACATCTTGCCTTTCTCAGTCAACCAATAACTCATTGTAGACTGACCATTGCCTTATAATATGGCAGAAATTAGGTCCTACCCAAAATAGAGACAGACTGTCTTCCCATCATTCCACCTTTTTCCACCAACACCTCTTCCGTTTTTTTGCTTTGATCCATCTGTTTAACAGTTCTTTGCTATTTTTGTAAAATTGAGTGACAAGATTCTGGGAAGGCCTGTTCCTGAATCTGTCCCCACCAAAGTTAGCTTCTTGTTTCGTGTGTTCCGATATCATTTCTATCTCTCTTACATCCCTCCATTTGTATGTACTTCTTGTTTGTGAAGGTCTCCAAACTGTTTAGACACAGTTCATTTTATTAAAAAGACATATATCCACCACTTTGCTTATCTCACTCCATTGTTTGCTCCCACTAGAAAGTATAGAAGTAAATAAATACTTGTCTGCACATGTAAACCTAGGAAGAAGTCAGGAGAAATCAAGCATTGAGTTGTAGCTTCTGGTTAAAGCAACTAGGGGAGCATACTACTAAAATAGGGAAGACTAAGAAGAAAATATTTAGGGAGGAGTGACAAGCTAATTAATTTGAGACTTTAAGTTTGAAGTGTCTGTGAGTCTTGCAGAAGTGGCCTAGTTAACACTTATATCCTAATCAGGAAGTTTTCAGTCTGTGCTAGTGGTGTCTAAACATGTGAGACCAGATTATATTACTTGAGCAAAGAATGATGAGAATGAGGAGAAATCCCAGAATAAAGTCATGAGGAATCTAACATTTAGTGAGAAGGTAATTCAATATCAGATAGAGAAATAGGCCATGGGGGCAAGAGTACAGCTAGGAAAATATAATATCCCAGAAGCCAGAAGAACAGAAAGTTATAAGAAGGAAATGCTATTCAATTGCATTGAAATCAGATCCTTACAAGTAAGGCCAGGAAAGAATCCACCAGATTCTCTGATGTGACCGTTGCTGGTAAACTTCAAAGAGAAATGGCATGGATATTGACCCTAAATGTCCACACATTAAAGACTTGGGATCCAAAGTGGTTCTATTGAGAGGTGGAGGAAACTTTATGCTGTGGAACTAGGCAGATCATACCCTTGGGAAGTTCTCATGTGATCCCCTGAGTTATAGTGAAGGGGTTGTTACAAAAGCCTAAATTTCAGCTCACCTGCTCTCTGCTACCTGGTTTATCATGTGGTCCTGCCTCCAAGTATGCTCCTTCATCTACCACCCTCCATAGGTCCTCCCCAGAGCCAAAGCTAATATTGTACCCTTTGGACTCTAAACCTCCAAAACTGGGCTGGCGATGCGGCTCACTAGGTTAATCCTCCACCTGTGGTGCCGGCACCCCGGGTTCTAGTCCCGGTCGGGGCGCCGGATTCTGTCCTGGTTGCTCCTCTTCCAGTCCAGCTCTCTGCCATGGCCTGGGAAAGCAGTGGAGGATGGCCCAATTGCTTGGGCCCTGCACCCACATGGGAGACCAGGAGGAAGCACCTGGCTCCTGGCTTTGGATCAGCGCAGCGCACCAGCTGTAGTGGACATTTTGGGGGTGAACCAACAGAAGGAAGACCTTTCTCTCTCTCTCTCTCACTGTCTAACTCTGCCTGTCAAAAAAAAAAAAAAAACACCTCCAAGACTGTGAGCTAAATTAATCTCTCTGTACTTCTTAAGTAGCCTATCTCAGATATTTTATTATGGTGTAAAAAAAAAAAGCTAGCTAATACAACCCCTATTTAAGCCTAAGATGTTGAGTGAAGAAACACCAGAAATATTCTATTTAGAACTTAAGCTTTCCTCTGGCAAAATGGGAGCATTCTAGATTAATTTGTACATAAGTTGCAAATGCATGGAGAAATTTTAATATTTTTTTAAAAATCTACATTAAAAATCCATTTGGTATCACTTATAAAGTGGGAGATGTATATATCCCAGAAAGTAAAATTTTCCTGTTTAAGTAAATTTTTATACACATACACAAAGACATAGGCATTGGTTTATTCATAGCAAAAATAATTATAAATGAAAAGTGAGAAATAACAGAAATGGACATTAACTTTATTAAGTATATCCTATATGCTGTAAATTCACAAATAGTGAAAAAAGTAACACTCAGCTCCACACATCAACATGAATTCATCTCAAAAAACATTTTTGAAGGAAACAATGAAAAGTCATGAATGAATATCCCATTATATGAACTTTCCAAATAAAAGAATGTAAATAATATATAAATTTTATGTATGCATATATTCACATAATAGTTAATTATAGGGAAAGGAAGGACTCATACAAAATCAGTACAAGTATTACCAATTAAGGATGGAGAAAGTCTCAATATTGCTAAAAAGGTGTTGCACTAGGTAAGGAAAAGATATACGTTCATTTTATTTTTAGACTTTAAAATATTTTTATTCATTATAAAAAACACATATTCAAATATTTATGTATATACACATATGGTTTGCATGTTATAATTTATATTTAAGTACTTAATATAAATATTTCGGTGCCAAAACTCTTTGCTATCCATGCTTGGGTTTTTCATGATATACCTCGAACTTTTTGAAGATCCTCATGCATGTTTGTGTATACCATAGTATTTGCTCCACAGTATGAATCACACAGATATTATTGGTGTTAACATACTACCCCAGTCACAGACTCTGTCACACTCTGTTCTCCTGGGATCACCTCACTTTCATGTAATGTCCCTGAAAACACCCCTTTAAGAACTCCAATCTGGTGCTCCTTCTACCTTCTCCTTTAACTGTAAAAGGTCTCAAAAAGTTATTATTTGAAAACTAACAAAGAAATAAATAAAACTCCACAATAATACATTTCAGATCCATAGCTTCAACTAAGAAGAACAGTTGAGACAAATGAACATGTATTCACTTTTTTCTAAATTAATGGATTTATTAAAATTAAAATCCTCAATATTCCATCATAAGAAGTGGTTAGGGAGAAATGGGTAATGTAAAGCTAAAAGTAATCTAGCTTACATTAGTTAGGGAATTCTAATAATAGAGATCATAATTTTAAAACCCTATCTAATTTTGTAGCATTATCTATGTAACTGAACAGCAGGTGAAATAAAATCAATTTTTGGCTTAAGTGCTTTGGGGCTATTAATTTGGGAGATCGTTTTCTAGCAAAATTTAAGGACTTAAAGCCAATTTAACCAAAGGCTAGAGAATAGAACCCACAAGTGAATGATCTCATATATGAAAATCATAATGTAAAATTTAAGGAGGCCAAGAACTGGAAAAATAAGTGAAGCATGAATTCAGAGAATCTGCAGCACAATCTAAGTTGAGAATGAAGTACGTCATAGAGCCAATTGTAAAATGTTATGGAGTGCAAACTTATTAAAATTCCCTTTATTTGTAAGTACACTGGCTCTAGCAAAGGTGGAAATTAAACAGAGTCAGGTAACAAAGCATAAGATAAACATTTTCTGATCATTGAGAACCAATTCACTTCATGCTAAGATTTTGTCAACTGTTTTAGGAATATGCTCCATTTTCTCTAAGATATCTGATTCTATTTTCTTTAGAACCCAGTTATGCTACAACTTCCATTGTAGAAAGGACAGTAAATATCCCTGATTAAGACTTGGAGTGCTGGGGTTGGAATTCTAGCGCCTTCAGTTCGAAGCTATGATAGCTTGCACTAGTTGCTCATCCCTTCCTGGCCTCTTTTTTCTAAGCCTGCAAAATAGAGACACCAGACTCTTATAATTGTAGTGAGAATGATTCAGATATTGCATACTATGTCTTTACTTCTTGTCACTGCCTATTACTCCTTTAAATTTCAGCATTAATATTTTATTCTACCCCTTACTAAACCAACATTTAAAAAAAAACTCTTTTTGAAGTTATTTCAAGTCCCATATATTCTACTCTTGAAATATGTTTTGAATTTTGTTATGATACACATATGTTACACAAATGGGCTCTATCATTGTGAAACATTTGAACCTTGTTTGTATATTAAATATTTTTTAGATACTTAGTTTAAAATATTGCTATTCTGGTTTTCTGAAATGTTCACTATGCGTTTTATTTTTATATCACTTATAAGAGTGGATTAAGACTATGCAGATCCCTTGTATTTAAGACAATTGACTTTGCCTTTCTAGAGCAAGAAAGCAAAAAATATATCTTGTAGGAAATATTGTTCATTATCACTACTGTTCGTGTGTGTGTGCGTGTGTGTCCATTTCCTAGGATTTGCTATGTTACTTGCAAATATTAGCTCATTTAGTCCTTGCAGCAACCAGGTAGAAACACCTGTCCATATTTTACAATTGAGGAAATTGAAGTATGGTGTGAACAAGTAATTTAATCAAGGTTGCACACCTGCCTGAATCAGTGTTTGAACCCAGTTAGCACAGCACTACATTTTGTAATCTCTACTTGATATACTTGTTGAACTATAAAGTAGAAATTTAGTTTGATATTTCAAAGAATATATGGAAATGAGGTAATTTTTGGAAGATCTATTTGTTCCAATACAAACCAAACTATACAAAATATTTTACAAATCCCTTGCCCTTATGATAGTAGTTAATAGTATTAAGCACTTTCTCTTTGGACAGTGTTATAAGTCTTCTACTTGCTATCTCATTTAATGATTTCAGCAGATCTTTGAAATAGATAAAATGACTAATTCCATTTTACAGATGAGGAAACTGAGGTTGTGAAGGCTGAATGAGTTGACCGCATACATCATTTTCATGGTTATTGAGTGGTAGGTCCAAAATTCAATCTCAGATTTTAAAAATGTATGTTACGCAGCTCTGCTACACATAACAAAGTTAGCATTTACAAAGGCACATTGTCCTTGGTCTGTTTTAATGACTGAATTTTATTTGTTGATTTCTGTGTGAGAGCCATCCTTTTTTTTTTAAAAGAATTTATTTATATTTGAGAGGTAGAGTTACAGACAGTGAGAGGGAGAGACAGAGAGAAAGGTCTTCCTTCTGTTGGTTCACTCCCCAGATGGCCACAATCGCTGGAGCTGCGTGGATCCAAAGCCAGGAGCGAGGCACTTCTTCCTGGTCTCCCATGTGGGTGCAGGAGCCCAAGCAGTTGGGCCATCCTCTACTGCTTTCCCAGGCCATGGCAGAGAGCTGGATTGGAAGAGGGGCATCCAGGGCCAGAACAGGTGCCCATATGGGACGCCGATGCCGCAGGCAGAGGATTAACCTACTGCACCACAGCGCCGACCCCAAAGAGAGACATTCTAACTGGGGTGAGGTAAAACCTCATTGTGGTTTTTATTTGCATTTCCTTCATGGCTAGGGATCCTCAGCATCTTTTCATGTGTCTATTGGCCATTTGTATTTTATCCTTTGAAAAAAGCCTGCTCATATCCTTTTTCCATTTCTTAACTGGAATGTTTTGTTGTTGTTCTTGAATTTCTTGAGCTCCTTATATAGCCCAGATATTAACTCTTCATCAGATGTGCAGTTAGAAAATATTTTCTGCCATTCTGTCATTTGCCTCTTCATTTTGTTGAAATGCTTCCTGTGATGTGCAGAACCTTCTTAGCTTGATGTAATCCCATTTTTCTTTTTTTTTTCTTTTTTTTTTTTTTTTTTTGACAGGCAGAGTGGACAGTGAGAGAGAGAGAGACAGAGAGAAAGGTCTTCCTTTTGCCGTTGGTTCACCCTCCAATGGCCACCACGGTAGCGCGCTGCGGCCGGCGCACCGCGCTGATCCGATGGCAGGAGCCAGGTGCTTCTCCTGGTCTCCCATGGGGTGCAGGACCCAAGGACATTGGGCCATCCTCCACTGCACTCCCTAGCCACAGCAGAGAGCTGGCCTGGAAGAGGGGCAACCAGGACAGGATCGGTGCCCCGACCGGGACTAGAACCCGGTGGGCCGGTGCCACAAGGCGGAGGGTAATCCCATTTTTCTAGTTGGGCTTTTATTGTTTGTGCTTCTGGGGTCATATCCAAGGGTCTTTTTGATATAATATGTGTTTTAAACAAAATTCAAAATACTTTTAGCATTATAACTAAATTTTAAAATCCTTGTGTAAATTTTCTTAATTAATACTCTGAAACCTTCTTAAATCACTTCTAGCTTATATTGTAAGTAAAAAATAGCAGACAAAAATAGGATAAAATTTCACTCATTTACCCAAAAACAAGTCTATCCACACCCATCTGTCTAGAGAGAGTACTAAAATATGCTAGGCATTGTTCTATGTTGGAGATTAACTGATAAGTAATCAGATTAGATACCCTCTTCCTGTATCTTATTTACTAACAAAAATAGGCATAAACCTATCTCTTCTTATGGGGCAGGCGGATCAGTGTTTTCTTTATAAGTTGTGGATAGGGGCCAGCACTGTGGTACAGTGAGTGAGTTAAGCTACCACCTTCTGTGCTGGCATCCCACATAGGTACCGGTTCTAGTCCCAGCTGCTCCACTTCCAATCCAGCTCTCTCCTAATGCATCAGGAAAGCAGCAGAAGATGGCTCAAGGACTCTGGACCCTGCATCTCTTGGGAGACCCAGATGGAGCTTCTGGCTTCTGGCCTTGGCCTGTTCCAGCACTGGCCATTTCAGCAATTTGGAGAATAGGCCAGCAGATGGAGGCTGATTCTCCATCTCATCCAGCAGCTGGCTCCTCTCTCTCTCTCTCTCTCTCTCTCTCTCTCTCTCGGCCTCTGTAACAATGCCTTTAAAATAAATAAATAAATCTTGAAAAAAACATTTGTAGATTGGCACTGGCATTGTGGTGCAGCAGTTTAAACAGACACTTGCAAGGGCAGCACCCCATAGCAGAGTGCTGCATCAAGTAGCAGCTGTTCTGCTTTGATCCAGCTCCCTGCTCATCTACCGAGGAACACAGTGGGTAATAGCCAGGGCACTTGGGTGTCTGCCACTCATGCAGAGGAAATATGGGCAGGCTTGGGCCTGCTCCAGCCCCAGTCATTGAGACTGTTTGGGAAGTGAAACGGTGGATGAAAGATTTCTCTATGCCCCTTGCTCACACTCTCTCTCTCTCTCTCTACCTCTCCCTGTGTGTGTGTGTCACTTTGCCTATCAAGTAACTAAAATAAATCTTAAAAAAAGTTGTGGAGGCCAGCGCCATGGCTCACTAGGCTAATCCTCTGCCTGCGGCGCTGGCACCCATGGTTCTAGTCCCGGTCAGGGTGCCGGATTTTGTCGCTGTTGCTCCTCTTCCAGTCCAGCTCTCTGCTGTGGCCCGGGAGGGCAGTTGAGGATGGTCGAGGTCCTTGGGCCCTGCACCTGCATGGGAGACCAGGAGGAAGCACCTGGCTCCTGGCTTTGAGCCAGTGCGTTGCGGCCACTTGGGGGGTGAACCAAAGGAAAAAGGAAGACCTTTCTCTCTGTCTCTCTCTCTCACTGTCTAACTCTGCCTGAAAAAAGAAAAAGAAAAAAAAAAAAGTTGTGGATGGAGTTGAGGATGAGGTAGCTGAGGAAAGCTACCTTGAGATAGAAAATACAGGAAGGAAGCAGTCAATGGGAAAGATGATAAACTCACATTGGAAAACAAATGTTGTTAGGCATATTTGTGTTTTACAATATAGCAAACTCACTTTGTTCCTGTAAGTCTAAAGTGCCTGTGGGAAATCAGGTTGAGATTTCCTTGAGATAGTAGGTTAAGCCCGGAAGCAAGTTCTCAGTAAGACGGAACCCCAGGGAAACTATAGAATTCTAAAACTACCTTTTGGAATACAAACCAGATCAGGTCCCCCTTACAGCCCCTGGAATTTGTTGGCATTCTCAGTGTGTCTCTACAGGGCTGTTAGAGGAGTTCCTAAGATATCATATCACTGACTGATAAACATGCTTCAGACTCCTTCCTTTGTAAGTACTACCTTTATTTAGTATGCAAATGTTAACCTTATCCTCAGTCCTCCATTTGTCTGAGTTTCGTAGCCATCTGCAGTATGGAAGTCGCATGCAGCTGCCCCAGACCCCACTGCTCAGTGTTTTTGAGGTGTGTACCTGTCTCTGCTGAGATCACTTCTAGCCATCTATAGCCTGCAAGCTCCTGTTATTCTATCCTCCAGTTTATCAAGGAAGCTTTCCCGGATAGTGAAGTTTGTTAGCTTCCCCTTAATAAGAGTCCACTGAAACCTGTATTTGTAACTATTCTAGCTCTAACCATCTTGTTTTTACTGTAATCATCACTTTATCTTCTGCCTTCTTGCACTACAGCAAATACCATTTGAAATAATGGACCTTTCTTGTTATCTTGCTTTTTAATCTCTATGGCTTGTATCCAGTTCGATGGGGATTCACACAGGTTTATTGAATAGAACATTGAATTCAATTTTATTTTTGGATTTTATTAATTATAATAGAATTAGATTCACGTGAAGCTCACTGATAAAAATGAACGAAAACACAGTTGTTAACAACAACAGGTTAGCTTCACAGTAAAGTACTTTGACTTGTTGTCATTTCTGATATTGAAATTGTGTATCATAAAAATGTTTCATTTTTACAGCTTTCAAATATATTTTAACTTTTATCTGTTTCCTCTTCATTTTACTGCTCTGAAGAAATCTTTTAATACAGGGTAAAGAAAGGTTATGTGTAATAGCCAAACCTTTCCATTGTTTCTTCCTATACTTACTGCATTGGCCAGAGCTACACCCTTCTGTAAACGACCTTGTAAACAATTTGGCTTTTCAGTCATTATTAGGTTTTCCTATGTGTCCATAGACTGATAATAAAGACTGTGTGGTGTTCATTATATTCCTTTATTCACAGTCTTACCAGTGGGTGTTATTTTACAAAGAAAGCAAGCCTTAAGCTTTTCAAAGATACAAAAATATATCAGCCAAAAGCCATAAATTTGTTAGACCTCCCCTACTCTAAGCCTAGGAAAATCTCATACTGTCCTTAGGGTCCTTACTTCATGTTTTGAATAGAGTCAATTTTTTCTATTATTTACATTTTTTAAAAATATTCATTTGTTTGAAAAGCATATGTGTATGTATATATAAAAGCATATATATGTATACTTTTAATGTATATGTATATATATATATATATATATATGAGAGAGAGAAAGGGAGAGAGAGAGAGAAAATGACAGACAGAAAGATACCTCTTAATCTGGTGGCTCATCCTTCAAGTGCCCACAGTAGTTGGGGTTGGACCAAGCTAAATCTAAGAGCCTGAAGCTTGATTCTTGTCTCCCATGTCATTGGCTGGGACCCAACCACCCAAGCCAGCATCTGCAGCTTTCCCAGGGTATACATAAGCAGGAAGCTGGAATTGAGAGCAGAGCTGGAGCCAGGGCTCAAACCCAGGTATGCTAATATAAGGAGAAGGTGCCCCAAGCTGTGTCTTAACCACTACACCAAATGCCTGCCCCTTTTTTCATTTTTCACACATTTTTTGAAGGCACTTAATATGTATGGATATCAACTAATGTGCACCAAAAATATACTATGTGTCATTCTTCATAAACTTTCAACAAATTGTATTTGCTTGAAAGAAAGTGAAAGACAGATCACAGAGACAGGAAGAGAGAGAGCTCTCATCTGTTGGGTCATTCCTCAAAGGCTTGCATTGGCCTGAGGGCCAAATCTAGGATCCAGGAACTCACTCAAGGTCTGCACATGAAGGGAAAGGGATTCACTAACTTAAACATCACGGCTGCTACCTAGGTTCTGCCTTAGCAAGAAACTGCAATCTGTAGCCTGTGTCAGAGCCAAACCCAGGCACTACAACGTGGGATGCAGGTGTCCTAACTAGCATCTTAACTGCAAGGGCAACAACTGTCCATCAGGAGTTAATTTGGGGCTGGTGCAGTGGCATAGCCGGTAAGACCACTACCCGAGTGCGGCATCCCATATGGGCACCGGTTCTAATCCTGGCTGCTCCTCTTCCAATCCAGCTCTCTGCTATGGCCTGGGATAGCAGTAGAAGATGGCCCAAGTGCTTGGGCCCCTGCACTCACATGGGAGTCCTGGAAAAAGCTCCTGGCTCCTGGCTTTAGATTGGCGCAGCTCTGGCTGTTGCAGCCATCTGGGGAATGAACCAGCGGATGGAAGACCTCTCTCTCTATCTGTCTGTCTCTCTCTCTCTCTACCTCCCTCTCTCTGCCTCTCTGTAACTCTGCCTTTCAAATAAATAAATAAATCTTTTAAAAAAAGAGTTAATTTTAAGGTTAGCATGACAATTCTGCTAGCAGCAAAAGCAAACAGCCTTATGAAGCAATCCAGTAACAACTTTTTATGTAAAGTGGATTGAAATATTGATCAATGAGGCTACCAGAATGTGCTTGATATATTATTATATATACTTGATTATAAAATCTTTCTAAATGGCTGCAGAACTGGAAGGTACAAATTGTTTCATTTTAAAAAAATTTTTTTTTAATTTATTTGACAGGTAGAGTTATAGACAGTGAGTGAGAGAGACAGAAAGGTCTTCTTTCCATTGGTTCACTCCCCAAATGGCCACTATGTCTGGCACTGTGCCAATCTGAAGCCAGGAGTTAGGTGCTTCTTCCTGGTTTCCTATGCAGGTGCAGGGGCCCAAGGACTTGGGCCATCCTCCACTGCCTTCCTGGGCCACAGCAGAGAGCTGGACTGGAAGAGGAGCAACTGGGACTAGAACCGGCACACATATGGGATGCTGGCACCGCAGACGGAGGATTAACCAAGTGAGCCACAGCACCAGCCCCCAAATTGTTTCATTAAAAATATTAGTGCCAACATCTCATAACTGATGAACAAAATATCTTATATTTTGATAAGGACAACTGAAGTATTTACCAAATGTTAAGTGCTGATATCTAATTAAAACATTTTATAATAAACTATTTCGTAAAGACTTAGTAATTAAAACAACAGTTACCATTTATTTGATCCTTATTCTGGAGTACTGACAAGTCTCAGTGAAGGAAGTCTGTTTCTCCCCCGACCTTCTCCATTTCTCTCTCTCCAGTGGCCATTCCACAAGCTTATGCTTAGCTAATGCTACCTGACATTAGGGAAACTTCATGATATTTGACTTCTCCAATACATAAAAGCAAAAGCTTCCAGGCTTTCATAACATCTAGTCTCAGAAGACCCACTATTTTTCATTTACTTGGTCAAAATTTCACAAAGCTCTCTCAGCACAAGCCCAGAGTCAAAGTGAGGAAACACAGGAATCAACTTTCTTAAGTTTTATATAATTAACTGGCACATAGTAATTGTCCATATTACAGGATGCAGTGCAATGATCCCACACATGTATACATGGTGAAATAATCTACTCATCAAAGGAATTGTTAGCCTTAGGACAGTTCCCCAGCTGTGGTTGCACAAGTCACATCCTCAGTGGTGGCTGCTCTTAATTAAAAAAATTTGTGAAGTTGGTTTGCTCTCTGTGGACCCAATCCATTTGGTGAATATATTAAACAGAGTAGCCGTAGACCATTTTTCTGAAATCAGTCTAGATACCTATCACCAATTCCTATTTCCTGTTTTGGAGGCTTTTTTTTTATGCCTTGGGAGAGGTCTCCACAGCACTTAGATGTACCCTGTGGTATATGTGTTCCACCCACCCTCCCTTTATAATCCCTGTGATTTCAGTCTGCAGCTGAATAGTTTTTAAATGATGAATTGTGGAGGCCAGGTGTCTCTATGTTTTGACCTAACTCATACATCTTTGTGTGTGTGTGTGTATAACATTAGAAGTATCCTACATATTAAATAGTTCATACTCTCAGATGAAAGCCACACTTAGCAGAAATCTTTACTACAGATTTCTCTCTCTGTAGAGCTTGGATCGGTGCCCTTATGATAAAATTATCATAAGCTGTTTTACTTAGAAGAGAGGGGTAAAAAACACAGTTAATGCATTTCTTCAGCTGAGAGTATTTAGGAATTACCACCTTAAGTTTTTCTGAGGTCTCACAATTATCAAACCTTTTTTATTATAATAATATTTTTATATGTATTCTGAGGCTCTATTTTTATTGCAAGCACTCAGGATCTGACCTTTTCCCTGAAATCATTTCTTTCTCTGATAATCTTCATTTCTAGGGAAGAATGAGAATGGAAAGCAGTTTTACTTCCAAACCTCACAAGTCCTGACTTTTTTATGTTGCTCTGAATTCTGCTTGGATAATCCCTCACCTTCTAAACTGCCCAAACTTCAGGGGCATAACATAGAGCAGGGACTGGGACCTTGCATGCCCTGAGGTGATGTTGTGGATGCTTCCTCCCTCTCATCACTTTGTTGTCCCCCTGTGACCGAGCAATAACCATTTTTGGAAAATTCATCAAATATTTATTTTTCTATCCCATGTATGTTTTATTTGTAATATTTAAAATTTGGACTTTATAGTTAGAAATTCATATAAAATTTATTTTTTTATTTTTTAAAGAATTCATCAATACATTAGATTCTCGGGGTCACAGAACATGCAATGATAATTATTATAACATAAATCTCATCAGTTCTCAAATTAATGTGATATTAATATCAAGAGAACTGATTCAATGTAGTTCATAGGTACAATTCTAAGAATAGTGGGTTGAATGTCAGTGTGCAGACCAAATCCCTTACTCCATGTTTGAGAGAAATGAGAGATTATGAACTAGGTTTAGAACAGAAACAAAATCATCTGTGACCAAGAAAAGTCCCTTTCTTATTCTTTATGGAAAAATCTTAATTAAATTTGCTTGGTTTCTAGATCATTGTTGGGAAAATATAAAAACTGGTGAAGTAACAAGAAAAAAATGCATTTATAATGGATAAGAAAGAAAAAGGAGCCAAATGTAGAAGGAAAATATCTGAAATGCTGGAAAAAGATCAGAGAGGATAATGGTTACCTGGTATGAGTCAAAAAGTCTAAAAGAAAGAAGAGAGTAGAGAGCAATAGAAGAGCTTTGCACCAGCTACTTACAAGGGTGTTTAAAGACCCATTTTAGGAACGCTAATCTAGGTGCCTTTGATATTTTGTAAATTTCTAGTTAAGTCATATTTCACTTTTTAATCTTATTGCAGCATTGCTTATATTTCTTTGTGATATTTTGCTAATTTTATTGTACTTACTTCATGACATCTTACATTAAGTTGTGCTGCTATTTTCTATACATTTGGTAGACTAATGATGACTTTTGCAAAATTTTTACGTGAAATAAAGCCAATATGTATTAAGCAAGTACTCAGCCAGAAAACCTATTAAACACTTTACTGAAAACATTTAACTTACCCTTCAAAACAACCCTAAAAAGTAGAAACTTATTTCCATCTGAAAATAAAGAAACTTAAGTTATAACATTAAATTATTAGTCAGTTAATAGTTTACACAGGGAAAACAGTTAAACATGACTTAAAAGCAACACTAATGACGTCACAAAACTGAGACACTCCTACTCACATAAGCCTTTCAACATCAGCATATGTTTTAACATATCACGTCAATATCACAGTGCAAGTCTACGCTGTCTATGCTGTCAAATTTTGAAACACAAGACAAATTCTACAAAAATTATTTGAAAAAGAAAAATAAAAACTATGTACCTTGTAAAATGGCAGGATCTCTCAGTGTTGATAAAACTGACATTGGAAATAACTTAATCTTATGAAATCACAAATTAATGAGGACATGGCAGCATTCAACCAGTTAAGAACTAAAGACAAGGCTATGGAAGCCTTCCAAGTTTGCCGACTCTGATCATATTTAGACAAGGTCATAAAAGACAGAGCCTTGGCAACTCATGACGACAGCCTAGGGTGGTTACTGGCGCCATAAACTAGAATGTCAATTTGTTGGGTCAACAACAAGAGCCACTGTGCACTTGCTCCTCATGTGGGATCTCTGTCCTTAATGTACTGTACATTGTGATTTAATGCTATAACTAGTACTCAAACAGTATGTTTCACTTTGTGTTTCTATGTGGGTGCAAACTGTTGAAATCTTTATACTAAATTGATCTTCTGTATATAAAGAGAATTGAAAATGAATCTTGATGTGAATGGAAGGGGAGAGGGAGTGGGAGAGGGGAGGGTTGTGGATGGGAGGGAAGTTATGGGAGGGGGAAGCCATTGTAATCCATAAGCTGTACACTGGAAATTTATATTCATTAAATAAACGTTAAAAAAAAAAGAACTGAAGACAAGAAATTTCACAAGAATAGTGACAACATAGGCACTTTAAGATAATTGTTTGAATTCTGACAGATTCAATGAAGCCCCTTGTGAAACTGATGAAGTCAGGGCCAACACTGTGGCTCAGTGTGTTAAAGCCCTGGCCTGGGGTGCCGGCATCCTGTATGGGCATCGGTTCTAGTCCCGGCTGCTCCTCTTCCCATCCGGCTCTCTGCTATGGCCTGGGAAAGCAGTGGAGGATGGCCCGGGTGCTTGGGCCCCTGCACCTGTATGGGGGGACCCAGAGAAGGCTCCTGGCTCCTGGGTTCGGATCGCCGCAGCCATCTGGGGAGTGAACCAGCAGATGGAAGACCTCTCTGTCTCTACCTCTCTCTGTAACTCTGTCTTTCAAATAAATAAATAAAATAAATCTTTAAAAAAAATAAAAACTGATGAAGTCTTAAAGTAGCTTCACAATGATAAACCAATTATGACACAGATTTTGAAGTAAAATCAAAGTAAAAGCTGTTATTTCATATTGCTATAACAATTCTTAAAAATTTATGAAAAATAATTTAAAGATTAATTTATATTAATCCAAAATTTTTTGAAATCTATTCATATGAGGGAGTCTTCAAAGAGTTCTATGAAAATGCATACCGTGAAGAAACTATATATTAATTCAACAAAACTTTTGTGACAAAACAAATCATCTTCTAATTCCATTTTCATAGATTTTTAAAATACATTTCTTTTGTTTTATTGGGAGTATTGTGCTCTCTCCTACTCATTCTGCTCTCTACACACACACACACACACACTCAGAAACAATCAATTCCTGATTCATTTTTGTTTTTTCCTAATAGGTACGGCATGCTTGGCAATTGTATTGCAATTTGTTGAGCACAACATGTTAAAATCAGAAATTAAATTTTATATTTTGAAATTGTGTCGTAAGGAAATTATCTTGCATATTTAGTATGAAACTTTCTTAAAATTTATGGATAGATTGCTTTTAAGTTTTTAGAGTATTAGTTATTCTCAGATACTTAATTGGCTCCTCCTCAAAGGAGAGTTTTTCAGTATCATTAGGAAACATAATCTGGTTTCTTCTGTCACTCAAATTATTATTATAACACTGGCCAGGTATACTTTTGTGTTTTAAGCACTATTTGATGAGTTTCTCTAAAATTATTGCAGGATGCTATCTAGGGCTGTGTTCCATATTTAGATTTAGTTAATTTCAATATAGATACTGTTCATAATACAAATTGTTTTTCTTTTTTTTTATTTTTTTTTAACTTTTATTTAATGAATATAAATTTCCAAAGTACAGCTTATGGGTTACAATGGCTTCCCCCCTCCCATAACTTCCCTCCTACCCGAAACCCTCCCCCCTCCCGCTCCCTTTCCCCTTCCATTCACATAAAGATTCGTTTTCAATTCTCTTTATATACAGAAGATCAGTTTAGTACATATTAGGTAAAGATTTCAACAGTTTGCCCATATAGCAACACAAAGTGAAAAAACTACCATTGGAGTACTAATTATAGCATTAAATAATAATGTACAGCACATTAAAGACAGAGATACTACATAATAGTTTTTTTAAAAAAATTAATTAATTTTCTATGCCATTTCCAATTTAACACCAGGTTGTTTTTTTTTCATTTCCAATTCTCTATATATAGAGAAGATCAATTCAGTATATAATTAGTGAAGACCTCATCAGTTTGTACCCACACAGAAACACAAAGTATAAAAATACTGTTTCAGTACTAGTTATAGCATCACTTCGCATTAGACAACACATTAAGGACAGATCCCACATGGGGTGTAAGTACACAGTGACTCCTGTTGCTGACTTAACAATTTGACACTCCTGTTCATGGCGTCAGTAATCTCCCTAGGCTCTAGTCATGAGTTGCCATGGCTATGGAAGCCTTTAGAGTTCGCTGACTTTAATCTTATTCCGATAGGGTCATAGTCAAAGTGGAAGTTCTCTCCTCCCTTCGGAGGAAGGTACCTCCTTCTTTGATGACCCCGTTCTTTCCACTGGGATCTCACTCACAGAGATCTTTCATTTAGGTCTTTTTTTTTTTTTTCCATGATATCTTGGCTTTCCATGCCTACTATACTCTCATGGGCTCTTCAGCCAGATCCGAATGCCTTGAGGGTTGATTCTGAGGCCAGAGTGTTGCTTAGGACATCTGCCATTCTACGAGTCTGCTGTGTATCCCGCTTCCCATGTTGGATCTTTCTCTCCCTTTTTGATTCTATCAGTTAGTATTAGCAGACACTTGTCTTGTTTGTGTGATCCCTTTGACTCTTAGACCTATCAGAGTCATCAATTGTGAGCTGAAATTGATCACTTGGACTAGTGCGATGGCATTGGTACATGCCACCTTGATGGGATTGTGTTGGAATCCCCTGGCACATTTCTTTTTTTTCTTTTTTTATTTTTTTGACAGGCAGAGTGGACAGTGAGAGAGAGACAGAGAGAAAGGTCTTCCTTTTGCCGTTGGTTCACCCTCCAATGGCCGCCGTGGTAGGCACACTGCGGTAGGCGCACTGCGGCCGGCGCACGGCACTGATCCGATGGCAGGAGCCAGGTGCTTCTCCTGGTCTCCCATGGGGTGCAGGGCCCAAGGACTTGGGCCATCCTCCACTGCACTCCCTGGCCACAGCAGAGAGCTGGCCTGGAAGAGGGGCAACCGGGACAGGATTGGTGCCCCGACCGGGACTAGAACCCGGTGTGCCGGCACCTCAAGGCAGAGGATTAGCCTAGTGAGCCGCGGCGCTGGCTCCCCTGGCACATTTCTAACTCCATCATTTGCAGCAAGTCAGATTGAGCATCTTCCAAATTGTACATCTCCTCCCTCTCTTTTTCCACTCTTAAATTTAACAGGGATCACTTTTCAGTTAAAATTTAAACACCTAAGAATAATTGTGTGTTAATTACAGAGTTCAACCACTAGTACTAGAACAACAACAACAACAACAAATACTAGAAAGGATAAAGTATTACATTGTACATCTAAAGTCAGGACAGGAGCTGATCAGTTCATTGTTGCTTATAGTGTCCATTTCACTTAACAGGTTTCCCCTTTGGTGCTCAGTTAGTTGTCACCAATCAGGGAAAACAAATGATATTTTTCTCTTTGGGACTGGCTCAATTCACTCAGCATGATGTTTTCCAGATTGCTCCATCTTGTTGCAAATGACCGGGTTTCGTTGTTTCTTACTGCTGTATAGTATTCTATGGAGTACATGTCCCATAATTTCTTTATCCAGTCTACTGTTGATGGGCATTTGGGTTGGTTCCAGGTCTTAGCTATTGTGAATTGAGCTGCAATAAACATTAATGTGCAGATGGCTTTTTTATTTGCCAAATTAATTTCCTTTGGGTAAATTCCAAGGAGTGGGATGGCTGGGTTGCATGGTAGGGTTATGTTCAGGTTTCTGAGGAATCTCCAGACAGACTTCCATAGTGGCTTAACCAGTTTGCATTCCCACCAACAGTGGGTTAGTGTCCCTTTTTCCCCACATCCTCTCCAGCATCTGTTGTTGGTAGATACAAATTGTTTTTCTAAATCTCACTGGTTGTCATGCCTGTTTTGTTTTTCTAAATCTCACTGGTTGTCATGCCTGTATGAAGATCCAAGTTGTTGAAGATGTTGCAAAGATTTTATATGAAATTATGAGGAGATAAAAGGCAGCACCAACTCCTTCAAACATGAAATTATCACTCTAAATTGAGAGTTCAAACAATTCCGTGTAAGCAAAATAAAACATAATCCTGAAAAAGCTAATTAAATAACCTAAAACTAAGAAATTCAATTTACTCTGTGTCCAAAAGAGCAAAGATGCTTCTGGGAAAGTGCTAGAAACAATATAATAAAGACACAGGCTATTTCTATTTGACATTTCCATGTGTGAGCATGTCTTATATTTAAAATAATACTTTCAGCCGTGCTATTATCAAAAAGACAAAAAACAAAAAATACTGGTGAGAATGTGGAGAAAAGTAAACCCAGACATGCCTTTGAGTGATGTATATTATTAAAGCTATTGTGGAAAAGAGTAAGGAGGGTCCTCAAAAAGTTAAATCAAGACTACGATATACTCATGTAATCCCATTTCTGGGTATACCTCCAAAGGAAAGGAAATCAGTCTGTCAAATAGATATCTGCACTTGCGGTGACTCTTCCTCATCACCCACAGCTTGCCTTGGCCAAGGAGGGGAAGTGCGCCGCCTGCCACTCAGCCTTCCCCGAACCCCGGGGGACAATCAGCGGCAGTGGGGAGCCCAGTCGAAGCAGGATCTCACTTTATTGTAAAAGGAAGGTGTATATATAGCTGAGGTACAGAGCGTATAGTACAGAGCGGATGTGGGCAAGGGGTGGGGTGATGTGATGCAAAAGGGTCTTAGCCACTCCTATTATACCACCTTAATGATCATTAGGCAAAAGCTCCCTGGGACTGGGGTGTTTACTGCCAGGGATTTGAAACTTAAAAGACAGGTTTTCAAATTCGAGGCAGGCTCAGGAAGTTTCCTCTAGGCCTCTCAGGATTCAGCCTCCCCCACATGCACATGTTTAATGCTGCAAAAAAATTGGAAATGACCTGTGACCATTAACTGATGAATGGACAAAGAAAATGTGATGCAAATACACAATGGAATACTATTCAGTCATAAGAGTGATGATTTCTATCATTTCCTATGTGGAAGACATTGCATTTAGGTAAATAAGCCAGTCATACAAAGACAAAACTGAACGATCTGTCATATGTGCAACTTAAAATACCAATTTAATAAAATTGAGCATAGAATGATGGTTACTAGAAACTGGGAAGTGTATGGAGCAGGAAGAACTTAGAAAAGGTTAACTGGCACTAAGTTTTGGTTAGATAGTACAAACATGTTCTGGTGATCTATTGCACTGCAGGGTGACTACAGATAAATCTATAGCTCACCAGGTTTTTTAAAGCAAAAAGAAAGTATTTTGAATGTTTTCACCAAAAAAAGAGATAATACAAGTTTGAGGAGATAATCAATTATACACATAATTGAACACAGCACAATGTGTATGTGTGTGTGTGTGTATCATGTGGCACCTTATAAGTATATAGAATTTTTTATTTAAGCTATGCGAGTTTCATGTATTTCATATACAGATTTATGAACATAGTGATAAATCCCACCAGATCCCCCCTCCTGCCTATGCTCCAATCCTTCTTCCTCTTCCCTCTCTCACTTCCACTCTTAATTTTTATAAGGATCTATTTTCAGTTTAGTTAATGATCGTAAATTAACCCTACACTACATAAAATAGTTCAGCAAATAGAAGATAAAAAAAAAAAAAACTGTTCCTCAGCAGAAGAGATAAATGCTGTAAACAATCATTGAATCTCAAAATGCCTACTTCACTCCAATACATTCTAATTCAGTACACTCTTAGTTACCTCAGATCAGGGAAAACATATGGTATCTGTCTTTTTCTGATTGGCTTATTTCACAAAGTATAATGGATTCCAGTTGTGTCCATCTTGTTGCAAAAGACAAGATCTCATTCTTCTTTACAACTGAATAGTACTCCACAGCATATATATTTACCATAATTTATTTATCCAGTCAACAGTTGATGGACATCGGGGTTGATTCCATATCATAGCTATTGTGAATTGTGCTACATGAAAATGGGGTGCAGATAACTCTTTCATATGCTGATTTTTTTGTTTTGGTAAATTCCCAGGAGTTGATGGCTGGATCATATGGTACATTTATATTCATATTTCTGAGGTATCTCTATATTATCTTCCACAGTGGCTGCACTAGTTTACAAACATTCCCACCAGCAGTGGATTAGGGTACCTTCCCCCCACCACCCCACATCCTAGCCAGCATTTGTGGTTTGTTGATTCCTGTATGAGAGCCATTCTGACTGGAGTGAGGTGAAACCTCATTATGGTTTTGGTTTGCATTTCTCTAATGGCTAGTGATCCTGAGAATTTTTTCAAGGATCTATTGGCCATTTGAATTTCCTCTCAAAAAATGCCCATTAAAGTCTGGTGCCCATTTCCTACTTGGATTGTTTGTTTTGTTGTTCTTGAATTTCTTGAGCTTTTTATAGATTCTGGATGTTAACCCTTTATCAGTTCTATAGTTTACAAATAATTTCTCCCATTCTGTTGGTCGCTTCTTCACTTTGCTGAGTGTTTCTTTTGCAGTCCAGAACTTTTTCGTCTTGATGTAATCCCACTTGTCAATTTTGGCTTTGATTGTCTGCACTTCTGGGGTCTTTTCCAAGCAGTCTTTCCCTATGCCAATGTCTTGCAAAGTTTCCTCAATGTTCTCAAGTAATTGGATGATATTGAGTTGAAGATTTAGATCTTTGATCCATTTTGAGTGGATTTTTGTGTAAGGTAAAAGGTAGGGGACTAATTTCATACTAATACACTTGGAGATCCAGTTTTCCCAGCACCATTTGTTGAAGAGACTGTCCTTGCTCCGGGGATTGATTTTAGTTCCTTTTCAAAGATAAGATGGTTGTACATGCATGAATTGATTACTGGAGTTTTTATTCTGTTCCATTTTTCTACATGTCTGTTTTTCTGCCAGCACCAGGCTGTTTTGATTATAACTACCCTGTGGTATATCTTGAAATCAGGCATTGTAATGTCTCCAGCTGTTTTTGTTGTATAAGATTGCTTCAGCTATTTGGGTCCCCTATGTTTCCATATGAATTCTAGCATTGTTTTCTAGATCTGCAAAGAATGCTGTTGGTAGTTTCATTGGGATCATATTGAATGTGTAAATTACTTTCAATAGTATATACATTTTGATGATTTTGATCAATCTAATACATGAACATGGCAGATTTTTCCATTTTTGAATGTCTTCTATTTTTTTTTCTTTTAGTGGAGTCTTTAGGATCCCATATATAAAAAAAATCTTGTTATCTGCAAATAGAGATAGTTTGAATTCTTCCTTTCCTTTTTGTATACTTTGATTTATTTTTCTTGCTGAATGGCTCTGGCAAAAACGTCCAGGACTATATTAAATAGCAGTTGTGAGACTGGGCATCCTTGTCTGGTTCCAGATCTTAGTGAAAATGTTTCTAGCTTTTCTGCATTCAAAAGGATGCACAGGTTTTTCATAAGTTGCCTTGATTGTGTTGAGGAATGTTCCTTCTATACCAATTTATTTAAGGTTTTCATCGTGAAATGATGTATTTTATCAAGTGTGTTCTCTGTATCTATTGATTAACCATATAGTTTTTGTTCTTCAATTTGTTAATGTGTCACATCATATTGAATGATTTGTGAATGTTGAACCATCCCTATGTACCAGGGATAAATCCTACTTGGCCAAGGTAAATGATCTTTCTAAGGTATTACTGAATTCATTAGCCAATATTTTTTGAGGATCTATGTTCATAAGAGACATTGATTTTTAGTTGTCTTTCTCTGTTGTATCTTTTCCTGGTTTAGGAATTAAAGTGGTGCAGGCACTTAAGAGTTTGGGAGGATCCCTTCCCTTTCAATTCTTTTGAATAGCTTCAGAAGAGTTAGAATTAGTTCTTTAAATATCTGGTTGAATTTCTTTGTAGGGAGTGTCTTTATTCAATTTCTATCTTGGTTATTGGTCTTTTTGGGTTTTCTATGTCTTCATGACTCAATTTTTGTAGATTGTGTCTAGGAATGCATCCATTCCTTCTATGTTTCCAACTTGTTGGAATACAGCTCTTTGTAGTAATTCCTGATGATTCTTTTTATTTCTGTGGTGTCTATTGTTGCATTTCCTTTTTCACGTCCAATTTTATTGATTTGGATTTTCTCCTTCTTTTTTTGGTTACTTGGGCCAATGATGTGTCAATTTTGTTTATTTTTTCAAAAAACCTACTTCATTTCACTGATATTTTGTGGAGGTTTTTTTTGTTTAAATTTTGTTTATTTCTTCTCTAATTTTAATTATTTCTTTCCTCCTACTAATTTTGGGTTTGATTTGTTGTTTTTCCAGGTCTGCAGATGCACTCATAGCTCATTTATTAGGTGGCTTTCTAGTTTCTTCATGTAGGCACCGATTGCTATAAACTTCCCTCATAACACTTCTTTTGCTGTATCCCGTAAGTTTGAAATGATGTATTCTCTTCTTCATTCATTTCCAGAACTTTTTTTATTCCTCTTGATTTCTTCTATGACCCACTGCTCATTCAAGGACATGTCCTTCAGTCTCCATGTATTTGCATATGTTCTAGATATTCTTGAGTTATTGATTTCCAGCTTTATTATGTTGTGGTCAGACAAGATACATAGCATGATTTTGATTGTTTGAATTTGCTGAGCCTTGCTTTATGGCCTAACACATGGTCTATCTCAGAGAAAGTTCCATGCACTAATGAAAATGAGGTGTACTCTGCAACTGTGGGATGAAATGTTCTGTAGCTATCAGTTAGGTCCATATGTTCCCTAATGTCAATTACCCCTATTGTTTATTTGTTGATTTTCTGTCTAGTTGATCTACCAAATGATGAAAGGGGGTATTGAAGTCCCCCATTACTATTGTATTGGAATCTATGTTTCCCTTTAGATCCATTAATGTTTCTTTTAAATAGCCAGGAGCCCTGGAATTGTGTGCCTGTACATTTATTATAGTCATGCCTTCCTGTTGAATTGACTCCTTTATCATTACATAGTACCATTCTCTGCCTCTTTTAACAATTTTCATGCCTGTTTTTTTCTGATATTAGGATGTCTACACCTGCTCTTTTGGCTTTCCATTAGCATAGAATATATTTCCATTATTTCACTTTCAGTCTGTGGGTATATTTGTTGGTAAGATGTATTTCTTGGAGGCAGCAAATAGATAGGTCTTGTTTTTTAATCCATTCAGCGTTCCTGTATATTTTAAATGGAGAGTTTAGGCCATTTACTTTCAAGATTACTATCAATAATTAATGCTATGGCCCTATTTTCCCATAAATATTACAGTTATGTCTTTGGATTTTTTTGTACTTTTACTGGGAGATTTTCTGCTTTTACATTTTTATAATGATGGCTACCTTTCTGTGTTTCTAGATGTAGCACATACGTAAGCATCATTTGTAAGGCTGGACAAGTGATGACATATTCTTTTAATTTCTGTTTACTGTGGAAGGATGTTATTTCACTTTCATTCAGAAATGAGAGCTTTGCAGGGTACAGTATCCTCTGTTGACAATTTTCTTCTCTTAAGACTTGGACTATGTTTCACCATTGTCTTCTAGTCTACCAGGTTTCTGATGAGAAGTCAGCTGTGAGTCTAATTGGAGACCCTCTGAAAGTAATCCGGCATTTCTCTCATGCACATTTTAGAATCCTTTCTTATGTTTTATTGTGGGTAGTTTGACAAAAAATGTGTTGTGATGAAGATCTTTTCTGGTCCTGTCTGTTAGGAGTTCATTGTGCTTCTTGTACTTGGACATCTCTTTCTTTCTCCAAATTGGAGGATTTTTCTGTAATTATTTCACTAAATAGGCCTTCCTGTCCATTCTCTCTCTCTCCATACCTTCAGGAACTCCTAATATCTGTGTGTTGGGTCATTTGATAGTATCCCATAAATCTCCAAAACTGTTTTTAAGTTTTCTAATTTCTTCTTGGATTTTTAAGTCTGACTCAAAGATTTTCACTGATTTATCTTCTAGCTTGATATGCTTTCTTCTGCCTCACCAAATGTTGTTAAGGCTTTCCACCACATTTTTTATTGGTCTATTGAATTTTTCATTTCTAATATTTCACTTTGATTTCTCTTAAAATC
Organism: Lepus europaeus; assembly: GCF_033115175.1. NCBI lineage: Eukaryota > Metazoa > Chordata > Mammalia > Lagomorpha > Leporidae > Lepus > Lepus europaeus. Next base: position 61,625,775 of record NC_084829.1, on the reverse strand, counting down.
TCAATTTTAGGGGAAAAATTTTTATTCATGTCATGTGGATTTGCTTCTGATGGCTTTTGAGTAATCCTATGATTGATTTTCTATTCCATTTCCGGCATTTCCTTAATCTCTTCATCTTCACATTCTAATGCTGTTGTGTTCCTTTGCATGGGGGGTGGGTCATGGTGCTTCCTTATTCTTGTTTCTTGGATTTCAGCAATTATTTTTAGGCATTTGTAGAGTCAATTGTTATTTTATTCCTATGATGGCTTTTATCTTTGAGTCCTGCCTCTGTGGCTAAATGGAATGTCTGCACTTTCAGAGAATGCCAAGAAGCGTGTTGTAGGTGTGAACAGAGATGTCTGGTCAGTGCTCCATGGTGGGGCGAGTATCCAGGGTAACACCCAAGTTGGGCATATATCTTCTCCTTTTAACAGAAGAGGGGGAATGGTTACCTCTGTTGGTGCGGTCACTCCCTCACCTCCTCTCCTCTAAGCTGAGCAATGCCCAGGTGTTAGCTGCAGTGTGTTCAACACTCATCTTTGTTATTGTATGAACTGCAAAAATGATCTGCACAGTCCTCTCTGTGATCATGATTCCCACTGCAGTAACCTGCCCCAGGCAACCAAGAAGTTCCAAGCATAAAGAACCACATCCAGTGTTTGCTCAGAGACTCAGCTATACCCTGCACCCTCTCATGTAGCCACTGAGTCCCCAAGTCTCAGCACAGAAGGCTCCCACAGTTGCTGGGTACAGAGGTCTTGCTCTGCCCTGCCAGACTGTCCAGTCATCAAAGAGGCAGATGTTCCTTGAGACAGCTACGCATAGGCATTTTGATCCCTGGAGCCTGTGGTATGATGGGAGTCAGTGGGAGCTTTACAGTCCTACATGGATGCCCGACCACCTTTCACTCCTCCAAGCCAGGCTCAAAATCAGTGGGGACTGCAGATTTTTTCTCTCTGCTAGAATCTCTAGATAACATGCACACACAGGAGCCCTGGAAAAATGTTGATCTCTCCCCACTTTTGCTGCCATTATTTTTGAGAAGATGTCATCCTGTCTCTGCCAGTGCCTTTGTGCTTGCACAGAAGCTTCCACAGCTGCCACCCAAACCCGAAATGATGCCCATCCTTTCTCAGGCTGTGGGCACTGTGGTGGGGAGGTTAGGGTGAGGTAAATGTTCCCACTCTACCTCCACTGGGTCTGCAGGCAACTGCTGCAACTGCTAGCCCTCAGGGCTCTAGTCTAGACTAAGGCCACACTCTCCCTCCTGCTGTATCACCACGGGTTGCTGCAGTCCCATCCTACCCCTGTCTCTTAGCTGCTGCCTACTGCAGCTCTTGGCTGCTGCAGTTGTGTATTGTGTAATTGTTTGTTCCACACGTCCACACCTTCCACACAAACCCACGGCATTCCTCTTCCTCTTATAGAATTTCCAGTGTAGTTTTGTCTCTAATTCTCCTGCGAGTACATTTTTTAATGTATTTATCCCTAACCTAGCACAGTATGTTACTCCCTAATCCACCATCTTGGGAACCACCACCCCCACCCCCAACCCAAGGACTCAGGGCATAGAATTTTAATATATTGGTAAAATTGTTTTAACATAAAATAATAGATTCCATTGAATTAAGGGGGGCTAAAAATCTCTGACATTCAAAATAATGATCAGGCCAGTTATAGGATTATAACACATCCTAAGTTACAAGCCACTCTGAAGAAAAAGAAAAATAATGCAACTGTTGAAGCTATCTATGACCATATTTTCCAAACACCCATGAGAAGTTTTATTCCTGTCAGGTTAGTGGTTTAGGGACTGTTGCTATGATTATAAAAGAACTATTAATTAAACTAACAATACATTAAAAACCAAAAGCCAGTATTTAGTAAAAATCATATTTATAGAATATGGAATGCACTGTATCTCCTTTGTTCAAATTTGGCTACATTTTGAACACTTCCCTGTCCTGCTCCCAGGAAAGCTTCCTCCTTACCTTATTTGCATTACTTTACCACTGTCTACAAATTCCTCTCAGTAGATATCATATTGTTCTTTAGTCAGGTCCTTGGGTCTGTCACCTCCACTGGACAGTTAGGTCTTTAAAAATATTTGGGATACTTTTGTATCCCAAATACTTGAGAATTTTGGACAAATCCTGGCATAGAGTAGATACAAAGAGCTTTTTTAAATTCAATCATAGGGTTTTTTTAAAAATGTGTTTTCTATTTCTTTATACAATGGTGTGATAGCTGGAATATATAGTTCCACATTCTTTGGAACTATGTTTTCCAGAAAAGATCACTTTTTGGAGACACTGTTTTGTCCAGAAAACTTAGTGTGTTTATTTTTGCCTGAGATTGATTTTTTCCTTCCAAGCTATTCCTAGGTTTTCAAGGAAAAAAAAAATACTTCTATGTTCCTTTGCTGCAAACAGCTGAATTACTAAGACTTCTTCTATTTGTTGTAAATCTGAGTGCCCACAGAGCCAAGGACTAGAATAACATATGCGTTGAAAGCTAAATCTCTTAAAATTTGTCCTTCTTTAATAAATGGTTACGTTCTTTGGCTTCCACTAACCTTTTTGGTATATTTCTTATAGCAATAGAAGTATTAGTTTCCTGTTTGATATGCGACAAGCCCATTGTATATAAAAATAGAGCTGTTCTTTTATGACTATGGCATATGTGTGTGTATGTGTGTGTGTATTTGGTAATGAAACAAGTTAAAAGAGAGAGGGGGGAAGAAGTAAATTTTCCATCCAAAGTTTCAGATTTAGCTTTCCAAAAAAGGAGCTCCCATCTCATATTTGAATATCTAAAAACTCTAACCTGACAAAGATATATTTGTAGCTGTATAAAATAATAAGTATTATTTTCCTTCTTATATGTTACTTCTAGATCAGGATTAGTAACAAGTTATGATGCACCAGGAGGATCTTGCCCAAAAGGTATTTCAAGAAAACATGACACCCACAGGAAGAAATACTAGCTAACTTTGTGGCTAGTATAAAATATCTCCCGTGGTGGCCTATGTGTCCATTTCTGGATTTGGAGTATAGTTTTCCCTTCCAAACATGAGGTCAGTGTATAGCAAAATGTCAACAGAATATTTATAGAATGCCCAAATTATGAAACCAGATGGTTGTGCAAGACAAATTAGAGCTCTGTTTCCTAAAATGCTCAGTTTCTTCATTTAGAATTTTGGGATAATACCTAGAATTACAAAAACAAACTCCTACTCAGACTAAGTAAATATGCTTATCATTAATATTCTTATTATCCCTTTTAAAAGTGATAAATATTTTTGCCCCCATTCAGAGACTGGTCAAAGTTATGAAGATACTTGCAACCATTTGAAGAAGCTTAATAGAACTTCAGAGTTATATTTTTTCAAGTATTATTGTGTTTGATATATGAAAAATAAATGAGACTTTCTTGATTTGATAGATCAGGAAGAATGGGAGCTATTATGAACTAAATGAGTCCCCATAAATTCATGTTTAAATACCACAACCTCATGTGACTACTTTGGAGATAGGCCCTATGAGGAAGTGATAAAAATTAGTGAGGTGACAATGGTGGGGTCCTAATCTGATAGGTATTGTATCCTTAGAAATAGAGAAGACACCAGAGCTTTCTGTGACCCTCTGCCACGTGAGCCAACAGTGAAAAGGAGGCAAACCAGGAATAAAATTATTGCCAGAAACTGAATTGGGCTTCCAGAACAGTGCAAATAAAATCAATCTGTTGCTTTAAGCCACCCAGTCTGTAGAACTTTGTTCTGGCAGCCCAACCACATAAGATAAGAATCAGTGGAATAGTTATAAAAATGCAGATTTTGGTGCAAAGTAGAAATGCTTTCCAGAATAATAACTGGCATGGAATTTTTCCTAATGGGAAAGATTGTAGAGTACACTAGCAAGTCATTCTACAGAGAATTTATCAAGGTGAGGCAATATCAAAAGAAGGGTTAGATTAGGTGAAGGTCCTCAAACATTGTTTAATAAAAACTGATACATTACACTTTTTATCATTCTTAAATAAATTTTCCTTTCAATTTATATAATTATTTATCAAGCACTTTCTTAACCTTATCTTGCCTATTTTTGACAACAGAAAATTCTTTATCTGAAGTCATAATACAGTGATACGGCAGTTGTTAGCACTATTGGTAAATTATCAACCCAACGTAAGTCCACTTACAAATATTGAGGTTATGCTTCTTGGGAAGGATTTGCGTCCATAACACTTACAGGTTCCAGTGCGCATCCTCAGTGATTTGTACAGTTGTTTTCTATTTAACAAAGTACATTCAGCCTACCAGCCAGAGCTCTGAAACATCATAATTCATTGGCACCCTCTGGTAAAAGGGACATCATGATTCTATTTTGAAAACCTCTACATTTACATATATGATGCACACATGCCTGTTTCAGATACAGAATGCCAAAGACATCAGATACAGACATCACATAAGCAAATCAAGCAAATTTTGCTTTCTGAGAGAGAAAAAATTCAGTACAGACAGGATATTCAATAAGGAGATCCACAGCACTACCCTATAACAGCTCAGATGTATGCCTTTTGTCTAACAAGACTTCTGAGCCCAACATTCTTGGAAATCTCCAATTCTTTCATTCACAGCTTCATATACATAGTTAAAACTGCGTAAAACACAGCCCTGAGTCAATAACTGATGAGGAATACTCCTCCTTGATTGAGTTATCTCATTGGCCTTAGCATCACACCACGTGGGAGTCAGCAATCCACAGCCACTGGATCCAATCTGACCTGCCACCTGTTTTCTAATAGTTTTTTGGAACACAGTCACAGTCACTTGCTTATGTATTTTCTGGGGCTACTTTCATACAATAGGGACAGAGTGGAGTAATAGAAACAGAGAGCAAATGGTCTTAAATCTAAAAACTTTACTGTGTCCCTTTATAGAGAAAGTTTGCTGATTTTAGTATTCTAAATAATCAGAACATTTTTCCTGAACCACTTCCCTTCCCAACGAGATTCCAAACCTTGATTCAAACACATCTCATTATTTATTGCTGTAAAAGTAGAAAGAGTATAAGCCAGCAAGATATGTCTGAGAGTAAAGCCATATCCTCCACACTTATGTCAGAGTCTTGAAGGAATATTTTGAAAAAGTGGCAGAGGATAGACAATTTCTTTTGTAAGGGATATAAAAATGTCACCTTAATTTTTTGGTAGTTAATATTTGACTATGGTCTCTTTAAACTAAAAATAAGAGGCCACATATACAGTTCTTAAAATATACTTTACCTTATTGAGCATATATGATGACCCTGAAAGGAAAGTCATTAATGTTGTGTGTACAATTCTGCCGTTAGAAACAAATGAACAGAATCCAAATTCTAATTAGCTTCACTCCTGTTTTTAATGTGGTTTTTTATTCACTACATATTTCAATTATTTTGTTTTGATTCAAGTTACTTAATGACATCCAAATATTAATTGGCCAAAAAGAACCATTGAAGAATTGCAAATTGACTCTACCCCCAGAAATAGATGTTGACTAATTCAAGTTTAATGAGCCTCAAAATAGCATTTTAAGTACATTTTTATTTTTTTTTTAGAATTTAATCATATCTGTCTTTAGGGCTTGGATTTAGGAATGCTAAAGGACTATTCTGGGCTAATTAAGCCTGCTCACCTGACAGGTTTTCCACAGCTTGTCTGACTCTGCTCAAGGCGACGGCAGCCATGGTTACCATAGGAAAGGAAAAATGGGGATTATGTTGAAACAGATTTTGACAATATGGAGACAATTCCATCGTCAAAAATCATTCTGCATAACAGTGTCACATATTACTTCAGAGTTGTGTGTATTTTCAAAACACTGGATAATTGTGTCAATTCTACACCAAAACCTATACCCTGTACAGAAATGCTTCCTCTCTGATCCAGTGAATTCTTCCAGCAGGAGAAGCCATACAGCCAAGGGAGAATGGGAAGTTTTAAGTGTTATTAAGCTCTGATTAAGAATATTCATTTTGATTGTTTAGAATTATGAACTATGCTCAGAAATACACTTATTTGACACTTCATTAAACACATTCTCCTGATGTATAAAGCTGCTTCGAGGGCAAAAGCCTAAGTAGTTTTGGAAGCTTTACCAAACTCTCATGGGATACCAATGCAGCATTTAATTTTCCAAACAAACAAAGTACTAAAGTGAAAGTGAGTGCTATTCAAATGGTAAGCCAGAAAGTGGAAAGGGAACAACTGAAACATTCATCTCAAGGCACCACATACAATATTTTTTGTCTTTTGATAATGCTTAAATAATATAAAGAACATAGCATGCTGTAATGTTGGACCTGGAATCAAACTCCAGCCTTCTATTACAACAAGGTTAACTTTTAGTCTTTGCCTGTGCCGAGACGTGTGATCAGGAGTTGATAAGATAAAGCAAAGGATACTACCAGTACAACACTTTAGCAGCCCACACAAACTGAATTAGCTTTTATTATGAAAATGACTCACTCTACAGAGATAAGTGTTCTCAAATCCTGCCAAATCTTTTGACATGGGCCTCTACTTCCTTCCCTACTGCTCAGCAGAGCGGCTTTGTTGAACAGAGTGAGTCTGTGACACGACTGCTGACACAGGGTGCAGCTCACAGAACTGCCTTTCAGCTAGGCTGTACAACTTGCAAGAGCTGCTAATCTCTGCAGAAGTGCTATCATTCGTCTGACCAACTGCTCCGTGTTGAGAATTCTGCAACACCATGACCCACCCTACCAAGTAATCCCCTCTCCCTTTCTTGGTTATGCTGAGAAATGAAAAATGTCATTTTCATTGATAACTTCTGTAAAACCAGCTGGGCCAAGGTTTTCTGGTTGTACTCAGGGTGATCAGAATGTACCTGGGAAGGTGACGGGACCTCTATACTCAGGTTCAGTCTGGACTGCACACTGAGGAGAGAATGCAGACCATTCCATTTCCCGGCAGACTCGGCTCTGCTGGTGTCAGGACTGGGAAACGCTGGCACACGTGCAGGAAGAGACGGCAACAAAGTGCAAGTTATAGAGGCAGACGACATATCCAGGTCCACAGCAGACAGAACCACTACACGTACAGAACACAGATTAGACTCATCGTACTTAAGAATGAAAATCCGTTTAAAAATGTCACATGGAGCCATGCCAATATGAAAAACGCACACCATGGGCCACCAACCTTCCTTGTGCTCCTCTTCTGTGGATTTCTGAGCTTTCTGGACTTGGAAGAGATCATGGACAGAACGCAGTCCGCCAGGATGGTGGCTCGACTGAGCTGCTGAGTGCCTAGGGCATGTGGAGGGCACCAGGTTAGTGGGCACCAGCTGATTCACGTGCATCCCAACCTGGAACCAGAATAAAGAGCACGTCTCTAGAAAAAGGAACACTAAAAGCAAATGGAAGTTTAAGCAACATTCTTAGATGACAGGATTATCTTATAGACCCTGTTTCTAAAACAGAGGTAAATAAAAACTGTCAAAACAGCCTTGCATAGGATTTATTATAAAAACCACTTCCAGCCTAGCTACTGAGCAATACATTCTACCTAAGTATATTGAAGTATCTTTAAAATACTATTCCAATGTATTCCAATGACATTCTAGTCAACTAAGGTTTTAAACCAGACCATTAAAGATGCTGAAAATAAAAAAATAAAAAAATAAAAAGATAATACACATAAAGTACCGTGCAGAGTGCCTGGCACCTTAAGGTTTCTGAGCAAATACTGAAGTCTTTCCAAATCACTGAACTGGAAATTTCCTGGTCCTTCACAGAATTCCCTCCTCCCACCTGAAACGACCTCTCCTTTGGCACTTGCAACTGGCTAATTATATGAATGTTATTTATGAAGTCTCCTAAGGATACCTGTGCCTGATTCATCTTCGTATCCCCTTAACACTGACTGCTTAGACATAGTAACCACTAAGTAAATATTTGAACTAAAGTTTAAATTGATTAATGTGTGCCTGAAACAACGTTAGATTCTCCTAGGAAATGAACTACTCAAGAAAGCGATTTTAGACTTATTTAGAAACTTCAGCGAATCTATTTGGGACTTGTATTCAAGTCAAATTATCTGAGCTTCAGTCTAACCTAACAACTAATATTGGAGCAATGCTTGCTTGGAATAATCAATGGATACAAACACTCAAGTAACAACTATTTCATATATACTAAAAATTAGTAAAAACATGCATATATCATGAAATGTGGGAAGTCGCTCTGCTGTTGTTATATGTTATCTCAATTGGGACAATAACTATATGAGGTAAATAATTGATTACCCTTATTTTATGAAGGAAGAAATTGATAAATCTGGAAATCAGACAACCAAGCAGCAGGATTAAAATATAAAGCTTGGCTGTAATTCCATACTCTATGCTCTTAATTAATTCATATGCACAAGTGCCTCTGTGTCTCCATGTGCAGTGTACCCACAATCAGAGGATTATGAGACAATTTTAAGCAGAAGGTGAGCAGATTCTTATTTTATTGTTTGAATTCTATGTTTATTTTACTGTGAGTTGATATAACCTGCATAGCAAATTTAGGATTTCAAGAATATTTTTGCTTAAGATTAGAGTGTGTGATGGTGTTAGTCCTAAGTTGTTTTAAAGAAACTTATAGTGATAAAGGAAAGTATTCAGCTATGTCAGTAATGATATAGTACTCTGTAAATGACTGAAGATTAAGAAATATGAAGAGATAGCCTGGAAAAGTTGCTTTCTACATTTTAACTCATAAGAATAGATTTGTTTCTTTCCTTGATGTGCTAAATAATCAAAGGATTTGATGATTATATACATGATATGTATATATATAAAATTGTAGTTAAGAACTACATTGTATGTATACATAATTATACTATATATTTATGCATTTATATGCTTTAATTGACTAGTGATAAAAATGGTGAAGACTTTAATAACATATTACACAAATTTCGAAAAGAACTACATAGAATGTGGAGACAACTTACTGGGATGTTTGAGAGCATAAATGTTCTATTAAAACTCAAATTAAGGAAAAAATAGAAAGCTACATGAAGAGCAGAAACAATGTCGGTGGAACTTGAAGACAAAAAAATCATGGGTATTTTCCCAGATGCTTAAATCATCCATCATATACTGTGAAAACCGAAAAAAAAAATACCTAGTTTAAAATTTGCATCTTTTTACTGGTGAAGAAACAACTGTGAAGTTAAGCTTCTGTCTTTACTTTCTCTCGCCCACCTACAGAATCAATATAGAACATATAAGAATAGATATATATGCCCTGCATAAAGGAAAAAAACCTTGAAGTTAACAAAAAGAAAAAGAATGGTATGGATCTTGAAGTAGTACTTTTTGGCTTTGCGGAACTAATACTGTAAAATTATTTTAAAGTAAGGATTTCTACTTGTATAAAACTATGACTCAATGTATATTTATAGGAAAAAGAATATATTTTTTAATATCTAACATGGACTGAAACTGTTTGCTTCTGCCCTTGCCAGTATTTGCTCAAATAAATCGCAGGATTGGTATCCATATATCTACCACTCTCTTTATTGTGCTCTTTTTTTTGTTTATAAGTTCAAACAAATCTTATAAGGTACTGTACATTTTGGTGTTATTAGTTCTTTTTTTTTAATTTATTTGAGAAGCAAAGAGAAATATACAGACAGATTGTCATGGGCTGGTTCACTCCCCCAACGCCTGCAGCAGCCACTGAATGACCGGGAGGAAGCCAGGAACCTGAAACTCAATCTAGTTTCCCATATGGGTCACCAGAACCCACATCTACTGCTTTTAAGTTGTTCAGAGTAATTTTTTGTTTCTGCCACCCACTACAGCAGTGTGCAGGCAAACCTTGCTGGCTTCATTAATATCAGTGATCTCTGGTGGCTCAAAGTACCAGTTGCTTTTCTCTGTATTTACAAATTCACTTCGAAGAAAATAGATTTTCTGTACCTGTGGGACTCTGGCTGTCCCAGCACAAATGTTCCTTCATCCCATCAGGCTGCAAAAACTGGGTTTCAGGCAGTAATGAACCCAATTGGCAGGGCCTTCTTCCTGGCTGCCAGTGCTGGCTGCCCTCAGTCATCCTTTTCCGTGGTAGTATCCCCAAGCCCAATAGACTGTGCTATCACAAACTTCTATCAGTTCTTGTTCTCAGGAAAGAATATGATCAAAGCAATTAGAGCAAGTTGTTAAATGTTTGATAATTTAATATGGTTCCTCTCCAAGGGATATTTACACTTCAATGAGCTAAAAGCCTTTATCCCAAAGGATCAGTTTTGGAGGGTGATATTTCTGGCATCAATTAACCATGAGGGAAAAGCTTTTATTTGTTTTCTGAGATTTTCCTAATGTCTTTGAAATTGCACAAGATCTGTTTAAATCGAGTGATGAGAAGATCCGTTAAATTAACTGTATTATTGCTAACACTTAGGACTTCCAAGTGATTAATTTAGAAGATGGACAGATAATGATAGCAAAAGAAATTTTTAAAACCCAAAACGTTTTAAACGGCAGAAAGGTCACAGAATTGTTGCAACATTCAAATGAGGTATAACATTCAATTCTTAGTATGTTTGGAATCATAAACTGTAAGATTTCACATTCCTACAATTTCATAAACCATTGCTCATGCAGATTTTTATTTAGCGCTAACGTATTATATAGCACTAATACTGAACTTACATGGTAGAAATAAACTAGGGAAACGTGGAAGCCGAGTCCCAGTTCCCATGAAGCTCAAGATGCTTTGCGCTACAGTTATTTATCTGTGTATGTATCCTCTTTGCTATCCTGGAAGCTATTTATAGCAGGGACATATCCTCTTCAACCATCTGTCTATTGCCCTTAGCATAGTTTCTAATGAACCTAAGACTCTTGACAAATATTTGTCAGATGAGTTTTCAAGAAGTATTGCTGTAAAACCTACGCAAAAACCATCAGAATTGAATATCAAATTTGTAGAATTTGACAATTTTGAGGAAAGTTGGTTCAGGAGAGAAGCTTGGAGAAAGTACAACTTTAAAAATTCAATGTAAAATTATATTTGTCCCAAGGGGCAAAAATAATTATTGTTCTTAAAAATAGCGTGATTTTGTCCCTCCTTCTAAACACATTAAAGAATGAGAGATTATAAAGTATTAGGTAAGTAAGTGTAATAGTGTTGATTTCCTTTCTCTGTCCTGTGTGTTTTAAGTAATCATGCAGTCTGTCAGTACTAAGTACAAACACTGAGAGCATAACGAAAAGACAGACCTCCACTTGCGCTAACAACCCTGGTGACGTTGACATGGGTTGTATGGGTTAGAGTGGAGAGGAAACACTGAGAAACAGTAAGACAGCAAGTATAATAGGCTTCCTGTAGTCTTGCTCACATGTGGATCATGGTAACGATACTAGTAAATGTGTATTGAACACTTTAAGGCCATGTATTATTTATTTTTTTATTTTTTATTCTTTTTTTAATTTATTTTTTTATTTCATAAATGTGAATTTACAAAGTGCCACTTTTGCATTGTTGTGGCTTCCCCCCCCAACCTCCCTCCCTCCTGTGGCCCTCCCCTCCCCTTCTCCCTCTCCCATCCCGCCCCTTATCAAGTTTCATTTTCAATTACCTTCATATACTGAAGATCAACTTAGTATATACTAAGCAAGGATTTCAACAGGCTGCACTCAAACATCCGCCCAAGGTATAGTGTATTGTTCCACTAGTAGTGTTTTTAAGTTTCATAGTAAAACACATTAAGGACAGAGATCCTACGTGGGGAGCATGTACCCAGTGACTCCCGTTGTTGATTTAACAATTGGCACTCTTATTTATGACGTCAGCAATCACCCGAGACTCTTGCTATGAGCTGTCCAGGCTATGGAAGTCCCTTGAGTTCACCGACTCTGAACTTGTTTAGTCAAGGCCGTGTCACAGTGGAGGTTCCTTCCTCCCTTCAGAGAAAGGCGCCTCTCTCCTTGATGGCCTGTTCCTTCTGCTGGGGTCTTGTTCACCAGGATCTTTCATTTAGATTGTTTTTTTGCCATCGTGTCATGGTTTTCCATGCCTGTGAGACTCTCATGGACCTTTTAGCCAGATCTGAATGTCCCAAGGGTTGATTCTGAGGCAGGAGTGCTGTTTTGGGCATTTGCCATTCTATGAGTCTGCTCTGTGTCCTGCTTCCCCCGCAGGATCATTCTCTCCCTTTTAATTCTATCCTTCATTATTTGCTTACACTGGTCTTATTTGTGAAATCTCTTCGACACATACCCTATCGTTTTGATCGGTTGTGTGTTTATACTTATCACTTTACCAAGTGCGCTGGCATTGGTACCTGCTTCCTTGGGAAGATTGAATTGAAATCCCCTGGCATATTTCTTGTTCCACCATTGGAGGTAAGTCCCAGTGAGCTTATGCAAACCTATATATCTCCTCCCTCTCTTATTCCCACTCCTATGTTTAACAGAGATCACTTTTCTGTTAGTTTTAAACGCCTAAGAATGATTATGCATTGATTACAGAGTTCAACCAGTGGTCTTATGTAGAACAAACAGAGCAACAACACCACCACCACCAACAACAAAAATACTAAAAGGAATAAAATAGTAAGTTGTTCCTCAACAGTCTAGACAAGGGCTGGTCCTGTCATTGTCTCTCATAGTGTCCATTTCACTTAGCAACAACAACAACAAAAATACTAAAAGGAATAAAATAGTAAGTTGTTCCTCAACAGTCAAGACAAGGGCTGATCATGTCATTGTCTCTCTTAGTGTCCACTTCACTTCAATGGGTATCATTTTAGATGCTCATTTATTTGCCATCGATCAGGGAGAACATATGTATTATTTTAAAATATTTTATTTACACTAGCTTATTTTAGCCCCTCAAAAAGTGGGATAAGTTATCAATGCAACTGATAGTCTAAGAAACATGTCTATGGTTTGGCAGAAAACACAGGAATTCTAATTAACACCCTTGGTGGAAAACATTGTGATGGTTGCTGAAGAGGTAAAACAACTCAAGGAGAATAGTACTTTAAGATGGACAATATTAAAGCATAATTACATGCAAATTGTGTTGGCCCAGTAGAGAGAGATAAGGCTAAAAATAAGTTTTCCTCATGAGAACATTTTCTACCATGTTTCATAAGGAAAAAAATAGGGTTTTTTTTTTCCCCTCCAGAAATCCAAAATCATCTCATGAATTATTTATGAATTTGCTGTCTATTTCTACTTCAAATGACTGGATGATCATTGAAACAGAAATTATTGTTTTGATTTACATATTTAGATACTTTGAATTTAACAGAAATTGGTCTATCCACAGGTCTCCTTGTAAAGGCTTATGACAGAGATGGGTGATAAAAGGAAGCTATCATTAACAGTCATAACTACAGTTACAGAGTGTATTTGGATAGATACAGACACCACTATGATAGATACATATATAGATATAAATGCATGTTATAAGGATGTGATGATTAAAGATAAAAAGAAATTTCAGAATCTGCGAATACCTACCATTCAGCCTACCTCTGCCAGAATAATCCATTTCATTATTTACCACATTTACATATGTAGACTAGTCAAAAACAAAACAAATAAAAAGAAAAACTTAAATAAATAAAACTAAACAGAATATTCAGCTCAGTTTTGTCTCTGTTTCTTTGCTTATATAAAATTCTATCAACCTGTCAAACTACTTGATAAATCTTCACTCGGTGTGTTATGAGGGAAACTGAATTTACAGGGCTTCAACACACTGGATTAACCTGTGTATAGAGAAATTTGAGGTTAAGGATACACATCTTTTCCAAGAATAAATTGATGTAGTTAAACATATTTCTCGTTCTCCCTGTTTCCTCTGTCACTCCAGATTTAGATAATACATGGCTTGAGAGGAAAATAGAGTAGGTGGGTATCTTATGTGACACAGCAAATGGGATTGAGATCAGCCTGTAGAACCCAGAACCAAACAAGGAAAACTTTCTCCTCATTCTCCTAAAGTCCAGAGAAAAGACATCAAAACTGTCTGCAGCAGATGAACCATAGGTAACAAAAAATTACTGGGGAATGTATAGGAATATTTGTGAATTGCTTAATGAATTTTAAAGTTTAGAATTTGGTAAAATTATGTTTATAATGTTTCTTTATCTAAAATTTTTCATTCTGTATTCCAACTTTATAGATGGGAATTTGAAGTAATACCACGACCTGAAGAATATTATAGATGACAAAAATGTTTACCATTATTGTACTCTGTACAGAGACAATTCTGCAAAACTGTCAAAACAGTTCACTTTAGAAGCTTCAAACCGAATCTATAGTTGCAAGGAACCTAGAAAATGAGTCGGTTGCAGGTGTCAACACAGTAAATGTCCTTTATTTCCAAATATATTTTGTATTTAGTGAACTGTGACTAGCAAAAAAACAGACAAAAAAGTGAGAAGCATTTTTATTCCTAGTTCTTCAAATAACTATTTCAAATGGAAGAAAGCTGTGCATTTTACTCTTATTTCAAGACAAAAACAGGACATGCCTTTTCTTGTTTTTCATTCTAACAGTGCTTAAGTGCCTTGTTATTTCAAGGGTCATTCAACTATCAACTGTCCTACAGGGCACTAACAAGTTGAAAACTCTGTTTAGGTTACTTTGAAGTGTTCCATTTTTATTTTAAACTAAAACATGTAAAATTCAATAAAATAGCATTTTAAAATTTAAAATTTTAAAAGTCTTTCAAATAATATTTCTAATAAAGAAATTTTTTCAATGAAAAATTAAATAAGAATCATGAACTCAAATAAAAAATATCTACTTTTTAATAGAAGATTCTAACTTATTTATAGAATCATTAACTTTTATCTTATGTTGAACAATATCATAGACCTTCTATTTCAAATGAAGTTTTCCTAATTGTTCAGGCTGAAAGCAAATGATATCATATGTTTTTTATTTTCAACTTCAATTTCATTTTCATAGCATGTTACTGTCAATAAATGATGCTCATGCTAAACTAGTGTGGAAATTGGTATAATCAGCAGCTATTTATAATTTATAATTTATACCAATTTATAATTCCAAAGAAATTTATTGCAAGACTCAAAATTTCTGAGCATAACAAGATAGAACTGTATTCTCTATTCCTTAACTGATTATCAAGCTTATCAGTGAATGACACATTTTGCCTTTAGAGAAAACCCAAATGCACAGCTTAGTCAGTAAGCTGATTCTTTTTTTAAAAAAAAAAATACTTATTTACTTTGAAAGTCAGAGTTACACAGAGAGAGGAGAGGCAGAGAGAGAGACAGAGAGAGAGAGAGAGGTCATTCATCCAATGGTTCACTCCCCAGTTGACTGCAATAGCCGGAGCTACCCTGATCCGAAGCCAGGAGCCAGTAGCTTCTTCCAGGTCTCTCACGCGGGTGCAGGCACCCAAGAACTCGGGCCATCCTCTCCTGCTTTCCCAGGCCATAGCAAAGAGTTGGATCGGAAGTGGAGCAGCTGGGTCTCAAACCAGCACCCATATGGGATGCCGGCATTGCAGGCTGAGGCTTTACCCACTACACCACAGCGCCAGCCCCGTAGTTGATTCTAATGCTAGAAATGCTATAAATATTCTATCAAAACATTACAGTTCATCTCTAGGTCAAGTTTAATGGAGTTTACTCAAGATTTTATTCATTTTATCTCTGTATAAACAATATTAGTTAAAGAATATAGATACCAAGTATTACATTTCTTTCTATTTAGAATACAATACATTTCTTTTCAAAGTTTCCTTAGATTAAAATGCAACAATTATTTTACTAGAATTAATAAGCATACATTCCAATATTAAGATGCTAAGGTTGATTGAATGATTGAATGTCTCCCCAATTTTAATGTATTTTTTATTAGTTGTAAAATCAAAAACAAGCATGGCACAGAATATGTAATAATATTCAGTGTTCATGTTGAAATAAAATGAGGATGTATGACCCATAATAACACATTTTAGCTGAAACTACAGAGTGCTAAAAAATCTTCAATAAACCATCATTTATAGAATTTGGCCAACTCAACAGTGCCAATTCCATGAAGGAAAATGATGACAACTTTAAAAATTCTCAGATAGGGGAGTACGGAAGAGAATGTTACCTGTTTGTTCAGGGACCTAAAATCTAATTCATTGCTGTTTTTATGCCCTGCCTCAGGTTTGTGACTTGGGAATTACCTTAATTCCCCAAAGTCAGAGGATTTGACAAGAATTGAAAGAGTCCTCTTTCCAAAATTTAAAATTAACAATATATTCAAGACATCAGAGAAATGAAGATACATCTGTTGCCTTTGTTAGTGAAAATAGCTAAGTTTGAGACATAAATTTAGATCTTCGGTTAGGGGACTTGGAAATACATTACCACAGAACAAAATATTCACTCAGTTTGACAAAGAATTTGGTGAGTTCAAGGAAAGTTCTTCAACATACCACTGAAGGTTCACCTCCTTTGGAGTGGTTGACTTTTGAGAATAGAAAAAGGGAGCTGAGCTGAGGATACATACATATTCTGACAAACAGGAATAGATATGAAAAGAAATGACATCATCTCTTTGGTAAAAGGTCCTTCAAATGTTAATAGGATATAGAGAAATACATTATCTTCCAAGAATAGCAAATGAATAGTAAATAGTGTATTTAAAATAAGCATATAGTGATGGAATCCACATAATAAAGTTACTGTGAGGAACAAATGAGATAAATTTATAATAATCTACTATGTGTTTTAATTGTTACTAATTTCTCAATGAATCCTTTTGCCAAGCCAGACATTTTTTGTTGGGCTTTCCTACTGTTTGTAAATTATGTAGGATGAAAATTTTTCAGTGCTAAAATATAAACATTGGATCTTAGTAAAATGTTCACCAACATGTGAAAAGATTGTTTTTTAATACAAAATATGCATCTTCATCAATGTTAGATATTGAGAAAGTAAAATACTTCATAGAAATAAATTTCCTTAAATTGCATGTAAGAGCTTGAAAAGTATAATGAAGGAGAAGTGCTTTGAGGGGGGCTAGAATTACAAAGTTAATTGAGCTTCAGTTATTAAAAAGGATGTAGGGGCACGTGTTTGTCACAATAGTTAAGAAACTAATTGGGACACCCACATCCCATATTGGATTCCCTGGGCTTAAGTCTCAGCTCTGTTGCCTATTCCAGCTTTCCGCTAATGCACCTCCTGAGGCAATAGGCAATGACTCTAGTAAATATACTGAAAATATCTGGAGAAATGGAGATTTTTTAAACAAATGGGGCATTTCAAACCAATGTGGTAGAGCTTGAGAACTGCTAGGGACATCAACATGCAACGAAGAAGCCAGTAAGCACCAATGGAAATGCTGGGTGGTGATGGCTGCCCAGAGGAAAATTATGGTATTTTATCTTATACAGCATCAAATATATGCAAAATTAGAGAAAGTAAAAGGAACCCCCTAAAGCCATCTGCCAGCTTCAAAATTTAAAAATGCAACCAATTTTATCTTTATGTAGTCTATAAAATGTATACCCTATTGTCTACTTTCCAGATTATTTGAAACATATTTCAGGGTTCAAGACATTTTATTTTTCAATTATATACATATACTTATAAGTCAGGAATTCCTCAAAGATGCATAATAATTTTATTATCACACAAAAATTAATAATTCCTATCAGAGAATCAGTGGTTATTTTCTTTTTTTACATGTCTTTTTTCTTTTTATATGTCTTTTTTAAAATAAAATTCTGTTAAATACAGCAAGCTTGATTAAACCAGTAACAGTTATGTATTGCGATTAGGTAATATGCCACTCAAATATCACTTAATCGTTATATTTTTCACTGCTTTATCATTTAAACAGAGACTAGACCTTTTGTAATGTAGAGTTTCCATGGTTCCTTATCTTTTCATGCCTGAAGACCTGGGCATTTCTCCAAGGAATATGGTGTGAAATAGTATTTAGATATCATAAATGGAATCTAGATCTGCTCTTTGTTATAGTATTATCATTATCATTTTTAAAGCCTTTTCAGTAAGCAAAACCTGAAAATATTCTTTTGTTCTTGTAATGATAAAATATATAATGCATTTATAGTGATACCCAGGATCCAGAATGAAAACTGTAGGTTTTTTTTTAATCACTTTCCAACCTTGCTTAAAATCTGTGTTCTCAATGAATGTATCTTATTGAGATGCATTTAATTTAGCCCACAAAGATGACCACTTTCATCACGTTTATTGAATATAGTACTGGAGGAATGAGTCAGAACAATTAGGCAAGAGAAATGAGTAAGGGCATCCAGATTGGAAAGGAGGAGGTCAAATGTCCTTATTTGAAGACTACATTGTCTTGTTTACAGAAACCCTAACTACTTCATCAAAAGACTGTTGGAACTAATAAACATATTCAGTAGAGTTGCAACAAAAATCAACATACAAAAATCAGTAGAGTGTAGTGTTTCTCCATGTTAATGGTGAGCTATCTGAAAAACAGATCAAGTGAACAATCCCAATTAAGTTGCTGCTGAGGCAGGCATTCAATGCAGCATCTCATTTTGGAATGCCTGCTTTCAAGATCCAGCTCTGCTCCCAGTTCTGCTGCTGGGAGGCAGCAGGCAATGGCTCAACACTTAGACCTGGATTGAGTTCCTGGCTGCTTCTTTTTATACTTTATTTTTTTAATTTTATTTAAGTAATATAAGTTTCATGTATTTCATATATACAGATTTAGGAACATAGTGATACTTCCCACCCTACCCTTTCTTCCACCCATGCTCCAACCATTCTTCCTCCTCCCTCTCCCATTCTCACTCTTAATTTTTACAAAGATCTACTTTCAATTGACTTAATGATCATAAAGTTAACACTACACTACATAAAAGAGTTCAACAAATAGTATGAAGAAAAAAAAAAAACACTGTTTCTCAACAGAAGAGACAAAGGCTGTGAATAATCATTGAATCTCAAAATGTGCATTTCATTCCAATACATTACATTTCAGGAATTCTATTGGTTACCTTGGATCAGGGAAAACATATGGTATCTGTCTTTTGGGGACTGGCTTATTTAAATAAGTATAATGGATTCTAGTTGCATCCTTTTTTGTTCCAAAAGACAGAACTTCATTTTTTTACAGCTGAGTGGTACACACACACACACACATATACATACATCTATATACACCTACATACGTATATACACACATATATATACTCATGCATATATATATATATATATACATACACACACACATATATATACCGTAATTTCTTTATCCAGTCAACAGTTGATGGACATCTGAGTTGATTCCATATTTTAGCTATTGTGAATTGTGCTACAATGAATATGGCAGTACAGATAACTGTTTCATATGCTGATTTCTTTTGATTCGAGTAAATATCCTGGAGTGGGATGGCTGGATCATATGGTAGGTCTATATTCAGATTTCTGAGGTATCTCCATACTGTCTTCCGCAGTGGCTGCACCAGTTTACATTGCCATCAATGGGAGATTAGCATACCTTTTTCCTCATATCCTACCTAACATTTATTGTTTGTTAATTTCTGTATGAGAGCTACTCTAACTGGGGTGAGGTAAAAACCTCATTGTGATTTTGATTTGCATTTCTCTGATGGCTAGTGATCCTGAGAATTTTTTCAAATGTCTATTGGCCATTTGAATTTCCTCTCTTGAAAAATGCCTGTTAAAGTCCTGTGCCCATTCTTAACTGGATTGTTTGCTTTTTGTTGCTGAATTTCTTGACCTCTTTATAGATTCTGGATGTTAACCCTTTATCAGTCCCATAGTTTGCAAATATTTTCTCCCATTCTGTCGGTTTCCTCTTCACTTTGCTGAGTGTTTTTTGGTTTTTTGTTTGTTTGTTTGTTTGTTTTGCAGTACAGAATCTTTTCAGGTTGACATAATCCATTTGTCAATTTTAGTTTTGATTTCTTATGCTTCTGGGGTCTTTTCTAAGAAGTCTTTGCTTATGTCAATGTCTTGCAGAGTTTCCACAATGTTCTCTAGTAATTTGATGGTATCAGGTCATAGATTTAAGTCTTTGATTCATATTGAATGGATATTTGTGTAAGGTGTAAGGTAGAGCAATAGTTTCATAATTCTGCATGTGGAGACTCAATTTTCTCCAAATAATTTGTTGAAGAGACTGTCCTTGCTCCAGGGATGATACAAGCGCCTTTGTCAAAGATAAGTTTGTTATAGATGCATGGATTGATTTCTGGAGTTTCTAGTCTGTCCCATTGGTCTAAACATCTGTTTTGTTGTTGTTGTTGTTGTTTGTTTTTATCATTACCAGGCTGTTCTGATTATAACTGCCCTGCAGCATGTCTTGAGATTTGGTATTGTGATGCCTTTGGCTTTGTTTGTGTTGCATAAAGTTGCTTTAGCTATTCAGGGTCTTTTGTGTTTACATATAAATTTTAGCATAAAGTTTTCTAAGTCTGAAAATAATATCATTGGTATTTTGATTACAGTCATATCGAATCTGTAAATTGCTTTCAGTAGTATGAACATTTTGATAATATTGATCTTTCCAATCCATGAATATGGAAGATTTTTCCATTTTTTAAAATGTCTTCTACTTTCCTTATTGTTTTGTAGTTTTCATAGTAGAGATCTTTGACATCCTTGGACATTTATTCCAAGGTATCAACAAATGCTGCCATCTCCCTGTCTCAGCTGCTGAGAAGACAGCATCCTGTTTCAGCCAGTTGCTGTGCACTCGCACAAAGATTTCCTCAGCTGCCACCTAATCCCAAAATGGCACCTATCCTCTCAGCCGGGCAGTGGGCACTGTTGTGGTATAGATAGGGTAAGAGAAATATCCCTTTTCCTTCCACTGGGGCCACGGGTAGCTACTAGCCCATAGGGCTCCTGGCCAGACTCACCCCAGGCTCTACCCTGGACTATATCACCACAGGTTGCTGCAGTCTGGTCTCACCTCCATGTCCATGCTGCCACCGCCCCAGCTGTTGGCTGCTGTGGTCATGTGTTGTGCTCATGTTTGTGCTGCATGTCTACACCTTCCACACAGGTCCACGTGTTCCTCTTCCTTTCATAGAGTTTCCAATGGGGTTTACTAATTCTCCCCTGAGAGTGTACTTTCTGCACTGTTTTTTTTTATTTATTATTATTGCTCTTTATCCATAGCCTAGCATAGTATATGTTGTTCCCTATTCTGCCATCTTGCAAACCTTCTATGTTCCAAGAAATTAAATACCTTGTATTTCCTGGCATCTGACTTCAGACTGGTCCAGCCCTGGCTGTTATGGTTCATTTGGAGAGTACATAAGTGGATGAGATCTCTCTCTCTCTCAATCTCTCTATTGATCTCTCTCTCAATCTCTCTCTGTCTCTCTGTCTCTCTGTCTTTCTCTCTCTCTTTCTTTCCCCCTACTCTCTCTCCTCTCTCCATCCCTCCCTTCATTTCTCCACATCTCTATCTCTCTTGCTCTCTCTCGCTCACTCTCCCCCCCTCCCTCTCCCTGTCTCCCTGGCTTTCAAGTCAACAAACTTTTTAAAGAAAATTTATTAATATATAAATGAATAAAGAAATAAAATAGCTTGCAAAAACCATAATATAGCTAGGAATAAATCTAATCAAGGAAAAGAAAGATCTCTTCAGTGAAATTTTTGAAATGATGAAATCAATCAAAACGTATACAAGCAAATGGAAAGACTTCACATGTACATGAGTTGGAAGAATCAATATGATCAAAATGTATTACCCAAATAGATCTACAGATTCAATACAATCCTCATCCAAATACCAATGACAGTCTTCAGGGAAACAGAAGAAATGTAATGTATATAAAATGTAAAATAAAACATTGAAACAAAACTACAAAAGACTTCAACTAACCAAAGTCATCTTGAGCAGAAAGAGCAAAGCAAGAGTCATTCATATAATAGAACTTCAAAATATACTACAAAGCTATGTTAACTGAAATGGCATGATATTAGCATAAAATACATGGAAAATAAGAACAAAATACAAAGCCCAGAAGTCACCCTACGTATTTACAGCCAACTGATATTTGACAAAGAGCCAAGAACACACAATGGGAAAATTACAATCTCATTAATAATTGGTGTTGGGAATGGTATATATCCACTTTTAAAATAATGAACCAATACCTTAGCCCCCTCAGTTCCAAATATCAACTCAAAATAGGCCAAAAACCTAAATGTATTAGCTAAAACTGAAATACTACAAGAAAATATGCAGTAAGGACTTCAAATCATCTGTAAAGACAATGATTTTTTGATAAACCCCCAGAGCATGGGCAACAAAAGCAAAAATAGACAAGTGGCGTTATAGAAAGCTAAAAGCTTCTGCACAGCAAAATATATGACCTACAGAGTGAAGAGACAATGTGCATAATTGGAGAAAATATTTGCAAATCATAAATCTCACAAGGGGTTAATATCCAGAATTTATAACTGACTCAAACAACTCAAGATAATTAAAAAAAAAAAAACTAGTGGACTAAAACTCTCAAGATATGACATACAAATTCCTAATTGATACATGAAAAATTTCTCAATCAACAAAATGTAAATGAAACTATAATGAGATAATGCCTCATTGCAGTTGGAATACCTATTACCAAAAGAACAAAAAAAACCAGTAATCCAAGATGACTGAATAGTTAGAAGCCTCACTGACCTCAACCACAGAAGAATATCAGAAAAACCAAGAAAGGACCATGTCCCCAGGGGACTGATAGAATAAGCAGAATAAAAAAACTCCATGGGGCAGTGAGGAGAGAGGACAGACTTAATACCTCCAGTTGCCACCAGCCACTATGCATCTGCTCAATCAGTTCCAGGCCAGGAAATGCCATCCTGCCAAGAAAAGATAGGGAGAAGTTGCCCTAGTGCCTGCGAATGGCAACTTTCACTGAAGGAGGATTTCACAGTCCTTATCACCTCAGAGACCAGCATGGGAAGCTGACGGTGGGACAGTGGAACAGAATAGGAACCCCAGAAACTAATCCATACATGTACAGCCAACTAATCTTTGACAAATAGCGAATGTCATCCCCAGGAGAAAGTACAGTTTCTTAAACAATGTTGGGAAAATTGGACTTCTACATGTGAAAGTATGAAGCAAGAGCCCTATCTATTCAAAAATCAACTCACAATGTGTCAAATATCTAAGCTGAAGACTTGACACCATCAAACTATTAGAAGTAGAAGAAAACATTGGGGAAACACTGCAAGACATTAGCCCAGGCTAGGACGTCTTGGGTAAGACCCCAGAAGTACAGGAAATAAATAGACAAATGAGAAACTACATCAAGCTAAAAACCTTCTGTACAGCAAGGAAACAATTAAAAATGTAAACAAGCAACCAACAGAAATGGAGGAAATATATGCAAACTATGTATACAATATAGGGTTAATATCCAGAATATATGAAGAGTTTAAGAAACAAGAAAAAAACAAGCAATCTAGTTCAAATATGAGAAGGGAACATGATCAGGTATTTTTCAAATGTAAAGTACAAATGGCCAACAGACACATGACAAAATGCACAGGATCACCTGCCATGAGAAAAATGCAAATAAAAACCACAATG
Organism: Lepus europaeus; assembly: GCF_033115175.1. Taxonomy (NCBI): domain Eukaryota; kingdom Metazoa; phylum Chordata; class Mammalia; order Lagomorpha; family Leporidae; genus Lepus; species Lepus europaeus. The sequence goes on along the minus strand of NC_084829.1, from coordinate 61,602,161 downwards.
AGATATCACCTCACTCCAGTCAGAAAGGTTATTATACAAAAATCAAAAAATGACAAATACTAGTGAGGTTATGGAGAAAAAGGACACTCATAATCTATTGGTAGTAATGAAATTGACACAATCTTTGTGGAAAACAGTTTAGATATTCCTCAGAAAACTAAAAATATATCTGCCATCTGACTAATTATCCCACTCCTGGCAATATATCCAAAGTAAATAAAATCATTTCAAAGAGTGCCTAAACTCTCATGTTTATAGCAGCTCAATTCAGAATAGCTAAGATACGGAATCAACTCAGATGTTTATTAATGGATGATTGGATAAAGAATATATGTATGTATATATAATTTTTAAAAAGATTTAATTATTTATTTGAAAGTCAGTTATACAGAGAGAGAAGGAGAGGCAGAGAGAGAGAAAGAGAAAGAGAGAGAGAGAGAAAGAGAGAGAAAGAGAGAGAGAGGGGTCTTCCATCTGCTGGTTCATTCCCCAATTGGCCACAATGGCAGGAGCTGTGCTGATACGAAGCCAGGAGTCAGGAGTGTCTTCCAGGTCTCTCACGCAGGTGCAGGGGATCAAGCACTTGGGCTATCTTCTACTGCTTTCCCAGGCCATGGCAGAGAGCTGGATGGGAAGTGGAGCACCAGGACTTGAGCCTGAGCCCATATGGGGTGCTGGCACAATGGCTTTACCCACTATGCCACAGCGCCGGCCTCATATCTGTATATATTCTACACACACACACACACATGCAAAATGAAATAATATTCAGATATAAAAAATTCAAATCCTGACATTTGCAATAAAATGAACACATCTGAAATTTATTATGCTGAGAAGCTAGGTCCAGAAATGCAAATACCACATTTTCTCTTATTTGCTTAAATTAATATATAGAAACAGTATAAAAATTGATTGTATATCATGTAACTTTATATTTAGTTATAAATATTGCTTCTCTGAATCTTACCATGTAAGTGACAATTTATTCTTTTCCCCATGCTAGTATAATTGAGAGAGTGGAATAATGAGGACCCTTGGGGCAACAGTAATATTTTGTTCTTAATTTGGGTACTGGGCATGAGTGTATTCAGAGAATCAAAAAGCTCATTCCTCTATACACTATGTGCATTTCTTGATATGTATACAGTATTTTAATAAAATATTTAACAAAGGACAAAATATACAACAAATGTTAGCAAGGATATTGAGAAAGGGGAACTCTCATATACCGTTGGAAGCAATGTAAATTAGTATATCTATTTGGAAAACACAATAGAGACTTCTGAGAAAAGGTTTTTAAAAGAACTACCAGAAAATTCAATAATTCCCATGATGGGTACATTATAAAAAGGAATTGAAATCAGCATATCAAAGAAGCATCTGCATCGCCACATTTATTGTTGGATTTACATTAGTCAGATATTGAATCAATCTATATGTTTATGGATGGACAAATGGATAAAGAGAATATGGTATATATACACAGTACAATACTACTAAGCCATAAAAAAGTGTGAAATTTTGTTGTTTTTCAAAAACATAGATGGGCCTGGAGAATATTGGGCTAAATAAATCAGACATGGAAGGACAAACAATACATGATCTCACATACATAGAACCTAAAAATTCTGGTCTAATAGAAGTTGAAAGTAGCAAAGTGGTCAACAGACATTGGGAAGAGTAGTGGAAATGAGAGCTGGGCAGAGAACACTGTTATACTTATTTGAGGAATAAGGTCTGGTATTTTGTGGTACAATAGGATGAATACACTTAACAATAATGTACTGTATGCCTCGAAATATAAGAAAGGAATTTGAATGTACTTACCATAAAGAAATGATAAAAGTTAAGGTGAGGAATATGCTAATTTCCCAGACTTAATCATTACCCAGTATTCTATGAACCAAAACATTTCATTAAACTTCATAAATATACAGAAGTATAATGTGGAAAAGAGCAACTCTTGTTTTGCTGAAGGGAAGAATAAACTGGCAAAAAAAAACAAAAACAAAAACAGGTGAATTTATGCTCATGCTTGTCTGGTTGCATTGTACAATTCCTTCCCAGTTTCTACAGTAACCAACCACACCACTAATTTAAATGCCCATGGGGTAAATTCTAAGCAACTCTGAAACCTTGGAGACTTCAAAATTTAGAAACATAACCTCAAAGATTCAGTCCTCTAATTTTCTCCTTCCCGTTTCCCAGGGAGAATCATTATTTGCTCATAAAATTCCATGATTTGCCCTTATCCCCAGAAGACTTATAAAATTCCCTGCTCAGCTTTTCCAAATCTCATCTTCCATTTGAAAATTCAAACTACCAAATGAGAAAATATCAAATTAACACTTTGTGTTTCCGCTTTCTCTGAGATGTCAGCCTCTAAACTCTTATTTTCTGGATAATTCTATACAGACTAAGTAGAGTTTTATCTAAATTCTACACTATCTAGTAGTTTTCATAAGATGTTTCATCCCCAACATATTACTCTGTCACCAGAAACAGCAAATTTATTCCTTTTTTTCCCTTAACTCTATATGGTTTTCTACTTAACATTGTACTGCAAAAACACATAGCCACACAGATGCTATATAGAGATTTTGTTTTAATTTAAAAAGTGAACCATCTGAGCTAGCCAATTTTTTAAAGTAGATTGTTTGAACAGACATCTTGGAGAAAAAAATGTGTATTAAATCTCATGCTCAGCTCACTTGATTTATCCTCCACCTGTGGCGCCGGCACCCCGGATTCTGTCCCAGTTGGGGCGCCGGATTCTGTCCCAGTTGCTGCTCTTCCAGTCCAGCTCTCTGCTGTGGCCCGGAAAGGCAGTGGAGGATGGCCCAAGTGCTTGGGCCCTGCACCCACATGGGAGATCAGGAGGAAGCACCTGACTCCTGGCTTCGGATCCGTGCAGCGCGCCAGCCTTGGCGGCCCTTTTGGGGGTGAACCAACGGAAGAAAGTCCTTTCTCTCTGTCTTTCTCTCTCTCACTGTCTAACTCTGCCTGTCAAAAAAAAAAAAAAAAATCTCATGCTCTACACTACTTCATCAACGAGGTTTTTATTGCCATATATGCTTACTTTGTACTCACTACACAACTGTAATTAATATGAATTTGTTGAAGCAATGTACGAATTTTATTCACATTTGGGGAAACAGACTTACCCAACTTGATATCTTACTTCTAACTATGGATTATGTCTACATGAACTCCATAAATATCAAAAGGGTAACACAATTTAGTGAGTATATTAAATAAAACTATGGTACCACCAAATTTTACAGACTAAAATATTCCTATTTTTCAATACATGTTTTTGTCATTAGGTTGCTAAATTTCCACATTCAGGATATTTTTAGATTAATATACAGGAGTTGACATTACCATCTAATTCCTTCTTAGCCTGTATTACAGATATCTGAAGCACTACATGTTAACATCTAAATTTACCTGTATGAGTTCCAAATCTTTACTTCCCCAAAACTTCTCTTTTTATTAACATATTATATTCCAAGTTCCCCAGCCTTGGAATGATTTATGAGAAACGAATAAATACTTAATGAACACTTAATAAATATTCATAGCATTGAATTTTCTACTTCTTTATTTCCCTCCTTACTCTTTATGCCCCACATGTAATTCATCAGAGTCATTAATTTCTTCAGCACGATATCATTCATGCGCTTTTCAATCTTTTGGCCGCTATCAATTATAGGACAGAATTACCTCAGCCTTATATTGCTCTATGTGTTTTCAGTTGCTTCAGTTAGTTTAAAGCTGGTACTGATGGAATTTGATCACGCTACAGATGAATATGCCAATAAAGAAGTAAACTAAATTTGAGAGGTATACAGCATTCAGAGAAGAGTGGATTCATACTAAGAGAGCAAAAAATAGTTGAATATTATAGTGGAGAGATTGTGAACAATTAAAGTTAATAAATACTCATAGTATTTGAATCATTGAAGAATGATTTACACTTCTGGTAGAAATTGGGGGTGATTGAAGCATAGATTAAGCCAATAGAAAAATGTGTGAAATTAAATTCTCAGTATATTAAAGCATGCAAACATTACTTGGAAATGAGTGCTAATACCAGAATAAGTTGATAAAAGTGAGTATTTTTGATCAGAGAATCACAGGTAGTAGCAGTTAGTACTGATAGTACTGAGAATGGTTTATACTCTGTTATAAGCCAGTAGAATTTTGTATTAAAAAGAGAAGCATTTGGTTTTTCTATTCATTACTGTGTAACAGGTACTACTCTATCTCTCTTTCTGGATATTATTCCAGTTTATTGAAAATATGACAACATAGTAGAAAGATTCAAATGGCTTCATGAGGCATTTTGAAATTCATCCCAACTACCAGAAAAAAAATCAAAGTATGGAAAAGAAATCTGAGAAAACCACACAATAAAGTAATAATACAATATCTAATATCCAATAAATATTATTAGACATAGAAAGAAATAGGAACCTATGGCCCATAATTATGATAAAGGTAAATCAGAGTAATAGGTCAAGAAATAATGGTCATTATGTGATTACATACAATGACATAAAAACTGCCATTTTAAATCTACAAAGGACTGAATAAATGAATTTAGAAAGGATAAAAATGAAGCTATAAAAGAGTCAAATATAAAATGAATTCACAAAAATCAACTAGTAAAATCAAAATTAAGAGGACCAGCGTTGTGGTGCAGCTGATAAAAGACACCACCTGCGATGCAAGCATTTCATGTGGATGCTAGTTCACATCCTAGAAGCTCCATTTCCAATCCAGCCCCCTGCTCATGGCCTGTGAGAAGCAGCAGAAGATGATCCAAGGACTTGGGCCTCTGACACCCACATGGGAGACCCAAATGAAGCTCCTGGCTCCTGGCTTCAGCCTGGCCCAGCCCTGGCCATTACATGTTTTACTTCCCTTCTATTTTTAGGATCTCTGGCCTAAAAATCTGAAAACTCTATTGCTATAAACTGAATAAATTCAAAGAAAAGTTTCCCAGCACTAGAAATTATCTCAAAATCACGTGCTTTGAGTTTAATAGTCTGGATCAGTTCATTTGGGTCCACGTGTTCCTTATATTTTTCAAAGTAAAATAAACTTCATGAGGATTCATTTGGAGAGTAATCAATCTATCCTGAGCAAGACCACCAGAAGCTGATAGGTGTGAGAACTGAAGAGCTGCCAGTCTATTAAAACATAAGGAATGAAAGAATTTTTAGTTCATTCAAATATAAACGCTAATAACTATGGAAATTTTTCTTGCCCTTTTTCAAAGACTGAGGTGAATAAATCATTTATTTTTTAATCCATACAATCTGAAAGAAATTGAATCATAGAATTCAGAAAACTATCTCAAGTACTCATAGAATCACTTTTTAGAGCATTTTCCATAGTTTTCTGATGGCTTTGCATTTATTTAAAATATCATGACTTTCTTCTTTCTCTTGAATTATAAGGATTTTAATGAATAGACAAAACTGTCTACTTAAATATGCACATATTTTATGTCATTGTTGAACTGGGTTAAAATGAAGTTTCAACTTTCACAGTAATTACAATCAAAAGCATTTTTCAAAAACCAGTTTATTTTCAAAGTTTTAACAGTAAACTGTGCCATTCATTTGTGCTGTTTTGGGGGAGGTAGCTGTAAACTTTATCATCTAAAATCTAGATTTATGTGTAACTGTGGTAAAAATTAAAATTAAATTTGAAATTCAAAAAGATTAATGAAGCCCATAAAAACTTTAAGCTAACAATTACAAATCAATACTTTCCCATCTGTAACATATGAGAGCCAAATGTTTCTGTTTTCCTTGAAATCAACTTGACTTCCTTGTAAACTTACTGGATGAAATATTGTTTTATTGTGTACTTCAGTCATTTTGACATTTGACAGAGTATTACTAGTAGAGAAGGGTTGAAAATACATTTGAGCTTGTATCAGGAAGAAAAGAAAAACTAAGATTATAAGTAGAAAGAAGAAATAAATGTATTTTTCCTAACATTTCTGAACAATGGAAAGGTTTTATTCTATAACTGGTATAATTATTTATTTGCAATATTACACTCAACAAGAAAAGAAGTATTCAGAATGTATTAGAGTGTTTTTAAATTCAAAAGTCAGTGTGCTGTGGAGTGGCAGGTTAAGCCGCAGCCTGTGATGCTGCCAGCATTCCAAATTGGTGCCAGTTCGGGTCCTGGCTGCTCCATTTCCAATATTTCCAATCCAGCTCCCTAGTGATGTGCCTGGGAAAGCAGCAGAAGATGGCCCAAGTACTTGGGTCCCTGCACCCAAGTGCGAGACCCGATTACAACTTCTGGCTACTGGCTTCAGCCTGTCCTAGCCCTGGCCATTGCAGCCATTTGGGGAGTAAAACAAACCAGAAGATGAAAGACTCTCTTTCTTTCTCTTTCTCTCTTTCTCTCTCTCAAGACTGACTTTCAAATAAAATAAATAAATCTTTTTTTTAAAAGTCAACTAGGTCATTTAGTTTTCAATATATATAAGATTAGGGTTGTCGTCATAATTTGATGCATCTTACCTTGAGACTTTTCAGTATATTGAAAGCATAGCATAGAATAGAACTTTAAATAAGTGACCATTTCTAACTATTTAATCCTAGACTGTACTTCTTTTAGTTTACTTCTCTTTTTTACAAAATTTGAATAATTACCAGACATTACTGCTATATTTTTAAAGATTTATTTACTTATTTATTTGAAAGGGAAAGACCGGGGAAGAAATCTTCCATCTGCTACTTCACTCCCTAAATTACCACAATTGCCAGGGCTTTTGGCCAGGGCTATTCCAGGATGAAGCCAGGAGAGAGGAAATCCATTCCAGTCTCCCACATATGTAGGAATCCAAGTACTTGAGCCATCTTCCTTTGCTTTCCCAGGCACATAAACAGAGAACTATATTGAAAGTGGAGCAGCTGGGACTTTACGCAGCACTCACATGGGATTTTGACATCACAGGTGTCAGCTTAACCAGGTGCACCATGATGCCAGCCCCTGGTATTTTTATTGTATGTTCACAGTGAATAGAATGAAAAAGCCATGTCTGTTTATCCTTACAAGATTATTTGTGTTCACCAAAATGAGTGCTTTTCGATGTCCTTATTGTTTCTTTTCATTCTTGCCCGTTGGCAAACTTTCTGATATCATTTGTCCCCAACTTATTCTTAAGGTGAGTAGGCTACACAACTGAACAGAAAAGGCACATGTAATATTTCAGATCTGCAGGAGGTCAAAATATTTTAGCTTACTCTGTTTCCTTTGACGCAAAAAGTGCAGTTCTTGATATTTTTATAACTGCAAATGGAACAGACAACTAATGTCTGAAATTAAAAAGTGCAAGGAATGGAGGCAAAAGATGAAAAATGTAGCACTTTGATGGGAAGAATAAGTATATGAATTTTCTCCTATTTTTACTGAGAATTCATAATTATTAAAACAATTTCTTTATCAGATATTAATGAAACTATAACCTATACAACATCAATATGAACATATCCCTAGTATCTTTTGGCTGATAAGCTGGTATTCTTTCCTATTAATTTTTTTTTTATTTTTTTGAAAGGCAGAGTTAGAAAGGGAGAGAGACAGAGAGAAAGGGCTTCCTTTTTCCATTGGTTTACCCCCGAAGTGGCCACTACGGCTGGCGCGCTGTGCTGATCCGAAGCCATGAGCCAGGTGCTTCCTCCTGGTCTCCCATGGGGGTGCAGGGCCCAAGGACCTGGGCCATCCTCAACTGCCTTCCCGGGCCATAGCAGAGAGCTGGCCTGGAAGAGGGGCAACTGGGACAGAATCCAGCCCCCCAACTGGGACTAGAACCTGGATGCTGGCGCCGCAGGCAGAGGACTAGCCCATTGAGTCACGGCACCGGCCCTATTAATTTTTAAAAATGGTTTATCTATTTATTTGAAAGACGAAAGAGAGAAACCAAGGAAAAGTGAGAGATGTTCGTGCACTGATTCACTCCTCAAATGGCTAAGGCAGCCGGGGTTGGACCAGGTCAAAGCCAAAAGCCAGAAACTCCTTCCACATATCCCACATGGGAGGCTGGGACCCAATAACTTGGGCCATCACTTATTTGTTCCTAGGTTCATCAGCAAGAAATTGTTTTGGAAACAGAGCAGTGAGGACTTGAACTGGCACTTAGTTATAGGATGCCAACTTTATAAACTATGGTTTAACAATTGTCCCACAGCACCAACTACAATCACCCACTACTTTAAAAAAAAAAAAAGTCTTGTATCTATTAAGTCATAGGTCCTTATGTTATGTGGTACTTATATACCATAATTGGTTGGTATAATGATCCTTTATCACATAGTTACCCATTAATTTGCATATCAATAGCAGGTAAAACCCAGTCATTTAGCAAAAGTCTTGACACAATATTGTCAATATAGTCATTATGTGGTACACTACATCTCTAGACTTGGTCATCCACATATCTTCGACATTGCTTCCTTTGACCAATGACTACACATTTCCTTCCTAACCCATGCCTACCCCTGGTAACTGTAGTGTTATTCTCTATCTTTGTATTTTTACTTGTTATAGATTCTACTTATAAATGAGGTCATGCAATATTTTTCTTTCTGTATCTGAATTATTTCACTTAGAATGATATTCTTCATTCATACTGTGGCAAATAACACTCCATTATAAAGATATATGTGGTTCCTTATTTCCCATATTCATTGCAACATTATTCACAATAATGAAGATATAGTTACTAATTTTGGTTGATGATTATGAAATGGTTGGATTATTATATAACTAATATACTTAATAAACCAAATCAGTCCCAATACAGTATCCATTTGTACATTCTTACCAATTTGCAGCAAGAAAAACACATTGAAGAAAATCATGAATTTTCTCTGTTTCTCTCACACACAGATTTCTGGACCAGTCTCAGTGGAGAATTTCACTGGCTGCATAGAAGTTATAGAATTCAATAACTTGAGATCTTTTGTGCCATCCAAGGCAGTGGAAAAATATCACATTGACAATTGCAGGTAAAATATCACTAATGAATTTTCAAATCATTCATTCAAATAACCACATGAAAAGGTGTCGTTTCAAAGTAAAATAATCTAATCATTATAAACGATAATTCCTTGATTTTATTTTTCTTCATATTCTCACATATTTTCTTTCTATTTTCTTCATATTCTCTACTTTACTCTGTTATAAGCTATGCAATTTTAAGCTGTATATTCCAACTAAGATAAACCATTTATTTATAATTGGTATCTGATTTGTGCTGTGTAACACACATCAGCTCAACTAACATAATTAGTTCATCATGATCTGAAAATATCATCTATCAGAACTAGTTTTAAAAATATGTACACTAAGGACCATGCACATGATGCATTGTTTAGAGTGACAACATTGATTTTTTTCTACAAAATATCACTGTCAAACAATTCTCCTTGTGTTTTAATCTCCATTATTGGGGATTGATCTATTTTTTTTTTCTAGGAAATCTGCTTCTGGCTACAGAGATCTCCAACTGTGGTTGGGAAATAGAGTGGACTAGAATGATACCACATTTGAGATGGCATTAATGCATTGCTATTAGGTAGTTAAAATATTACCTGTACCCTGGTGATTTATAAAAGATACATTTTAGAATTTTGTGATGCTCAAGAAAAGGTTCACACAAGGAATGAGACTGTCCGGATGAGGTTTTTTTTTTTTGTTTTGTTTTTTTAATTACAGAATAGCATAAAAAATGAGGAAATATTAAAACCCTATCACGTATTATGATCCAAGGTGGACAAATAGTTACCCAGAAGCCTTCCTTAAAGAATTTATATTACACCAGAGGAGACATTGATAAAATACCCAAGCAGTTATTGTCATGTGTCACATAATTTCTGGATAATGATCTGAGAAATGCATTGTTATGTGGTTTTGTTGTTTTTTGAATATCATAGAGTGTAGTATACAATCTGAGACAGTTATAATGCCACTAGACAATATAACTACTATAATTTATGAGGTCTATCATTCACTGAAATGTCATGCTGTTTGTGACTGTATATGGATATGAGAATCTTTTGATGGGAAAAATGTATAGAATGCTATGAAAACTTTACATATATGAATATAATCAAATTTATTTCCTTCAGAAGGGAGAATTGTGTATATCAGATAATCTAAGAAACACTTCAGAAAATAAAAATATCACCCATCCCTGTTGTTATAAGAACAGTGATTTTTAGGCTAATACATTTAAATAAATCTGTGACCTGTATCATATAGTGGTAGACAAGGTTTTTTTTTTGTTTCTATGATGTTTAAAATCATAATTTAAAATCAATAGCTTAATCGATCCTGGCAATTTTAATATAAGTCAAACACCTGCAAATCCCTGTGTTTTACCACTTTTTCCTGATTTTTTAACAGTTTATCTCCTTTTTGTTGGTTTGTAATTACTATATCCTAACATTTAACTCTTAGTCTTTGTGTTCCCTACCTTCTCTGTCAAACGAGATGTTATATGGCACTTACTGAATTCATAGCAGGCACAAGGTAACACAATCATTGAATAGGATATGGCCGGTGCCGCGGCTCAATAGGCTAATCCTCCGCCTAGCGGCGCCGGCACAGCGGGTTCTAGTCCCGGTTGGGGCACCGGATTCTGTCCCGGTTGCCCCTCTTCCAGGCCAGCTCTCTGCTGTGGCCAGGGAGTGCAGTGGAGGATGGCCAAGTACTTGGGTCCTGCACCCGCATGGGAGACCAGGATAAGCACCTGGGTCCTGACATCGGATCAGCGCGGTGCACCGGCTGGCTGCGGCGGCCCTTGGAGGGTGAACCAACGGCAAAAGAAGACCTTTCTCTCTGTCTCTCTCTCTCACTGTCCACTCTGCCTGTCAAAAAAAAAAAAAAAAGAATAGGATATTATCCTTTATAATTAACAGAATCATGTAGTAACAGCATTTTGGTAGTCTTAAGTAGTTCTATTCTTAATTTTATAAAAGCAGGACATTTTTTCAGGTAGTTTGTGGTATTATGGTTGAGTTTTAGGAATCTACTATACATTGTATAGATTAATCCTGTATCATTTTCATGATTTGAAACTATTTTTTCATATTTTATAGGTAACTTATTACTCTACTGATGGAAATATTTAAGTGTTAATGAGTAACATTATTTTTATATTATTATTTTTATTTTGTGTGTCTCATATCATTTGTCCCCAAATCACTGCCATGTCCAATGTCTTGAAGTATTTTTTCTGTCCTGTTTTCTCCTAACAATATTATCATTTAAGGTCTTACACTTAGATTGTTGATCTATTTTGAGTTGATTTGTGTATAGTATTAGGTAAGGATCAATTTCATTATTTTGCATGTGGATATATAGTTTTTCCCAGAACCATTTGTTTAAAAGGCTGTCTTTTACCCCCAACAGATGGTCTTTGCAGCAAAAGATCATATGAACAAAGGTCTATTCAATTTTTCTATAATCTAATCTTTATGCCAGTACTGGAATGTTTTTACTACTGTAGCATTATACAGAGTTCTGACATCAGAAATTATGAAACATCCATTTTTTTTTCTTTTTCAAGATTGCTTTGGCTAGTAGAGTCCCTTTAGATATTCTATGTGGATTTTAGAATGGGTTTCCTATTTCAGCAAAATTGCATTGAATTTTATATTGCTTTGAGTAATATTAACATCACAAAATATTGTCTTATACTCCATAAATATAAAATATATTTCAACTTATTCATGTTTTTAATTTCTTTTAGCAAAGTATTGTAGTTTTCCCTGTGCAAAACTTTAACTTCTTGGTCAAGTTAATTTCTCTTAACTTTATTCATCTGGGTGATGTTGTAAGTAGGATTGCTTTTTTATAACTTCCTGCTAGTCAATTCTTACAATACAGAAGTACAGCTGACTTTTATGTTGAGTTTGTATACTACTATTTAGTTGAATTCACTTATTAATTCTAAGTTTTTTAATGAGTATAGACTGTTTGATCTTTCCTATGTAAAATCATATCATCTGTGAAAAAGACTATTTTATTTCTTTCTTCCAAGTTTAGATGGCATTAATTTTTATTCTCTAATTGCTCTGGTTAGAATTCCAGGACCAATTTGAATAGATGTGCTGAAAGAGGACACCCTTGCCATGTTCCTCATTTTAGAGAAAAATTTTCAGCTTTTTCATGATTCACTAATATATTGTGTTTTTTTATTTGTAGCTCTTATTATGTTTTAGTAGTTTTCCTCTATTCCTAGTTTTTCCATTCTTAAGTTTATGGTTTAAATCTTTTTAAAAATTTTATTATTATAAAGAGAATAGATCTCATTGTAGGTACAGTTCTAAGAAGATAACCATACTTCCTTCTCTCACCATCTCCCTAATTCAATCACATTCCTTCCTTCCTTTCTTTTTTCCTTTATTTTTTGCAAGCATAATTTTCATATACTCTATAATCACAGGTTGATTTATGACTAATTATAATATTCAACAAGTGAAAAGTAGGAACACCACTTTCCATAGAAGTATGAACAAGCATGTTACAAGATGTCCATTTCATTTCCTATACATTTTTTGTATTCTGTATTAACTGCCACATATCAGAGAAGACATATGATATTTGTCTTTGAGGGATGAGCTTGTTTCACTAAGTATAATGGTTTCCAGTTGCATCCATTTTTCTGCAAAAGACAGCATTTCCTTTTTGTATGACTGAGTAGTATTCCATAGTGTGTATATACCTAATTTACTTTAGCCAGTCATTAGTTAATGGACATCTGGGTTGATTCCATATCTTAGCTATCATGAATTGAGCTTCAATAAACATGGAGATACAAATAACTATTTCATATGCTGATTTCATTTTCTTTACATAAATTTCGAAGAGTGGGATGGATGGGTCATTTGTTAGATTTATCTTCAAATCTCTGAGGAATCTTAATACTGTCTTCCATAATGGTTCTACTACTTTACAGTCTCATCAGTGGTGTTTTAGGGTACCTTTTTTCACTCATTTTTGCCATCATTTATTGATTTTTTTTTTATTTTTGGATTATAGCCATTCTAACGGGAGAGATGAAACCTCATTGTGGTTTTGATTTGCATTTCCCTATTGACTAGTGATCCTGAGCATTTTTTCATGTGTCTGTTGGCCATTGGAATTTCATCCTTTGAAAAATGCTTGCTCATATCCTTTGTGAATTTTTTGTGAATTATTTTATTTGCTTGAAAGACAGAGTTACAGAGAGAGGTAGAGGCAGAAAGAGAGAGGTCTTCCATTTTGCTGGTTCATTCCCCAAATGACCACAACGGCCAGAGCTGTGCTGATCCAAAGCCAGGAACCAGGAGCTTCTTCTGCATCTCCCATGTGGGTGTAGAGGCCCAAGGAGTTGAACCATCTTCTAATGCTTTCCCAGGCCATAGCAGAGAGCTGGATCAGAAGAGGAACTGCCAGAACTTGAACCATTGTGTATGTGGGATGCTGGCAATGCAGGCTGGGGCTTTAACCCACTGCACTACAGTTCTGGCCCCGTTTGCCTATTTCATTATTGTTGCAGAATTTCTTGAGCTCTTCATAGATACTGGATATTAATTCCTTATCAGTTGCATGGTTTGCAAATATTTTCTCCTATTCTGTTGGTTGCTGCTTCACTTTGTTGTGTGTTTCCTTTTCAGTGCAAAAGCTTCTTAGATTGATGTAATCCCATTTATCTATTTTTGCTTTTATTGCTTGTGCTGTTGTTATTGTTTTATCACAATACAATGTTACATTTTACCTTATCAAATTATATTATCATCTATTTTTTCCTTCATTGTATCAATGTAGTTTACCTCCTGGATCAACTTTTATTTAGTGAAAAAACTTTGCATTCCAGAGATAAATTCCACTTGATCATTATATAAAATTCTTTCACTATGCTACTGAATACATTTCACTAGCATATTGCACTCAGTATTCGTAATGGACACTGACTCACAATTTTATTTTCTTACTATATCCTTGTTAAGCTTTGATGTCAAGATAATGTTGGACTTGGCGCTCAGCCCTCTGCCTCTCTGCTGAGCCACCCGCCTGCCTGCCCAGGTGTAATCTCTCCACTCAACCATGTAACCTTGCCCCCCCCCCAGTCCGACCGACTGTACTCTCTCTCAGGTCCTGTCTGGAGAGGTGCCCATCCATCCTTACAGATGTCCCTACCCTAATAAACTTTGCTACTTTTACTTTCCACTAAAAAAAAAAAAAATGTTGGACTCATGTAGTGAATTAGAAAGAATTCCCCTCTTCAGTGTTTTAGAAAAGTTTGAAGATAATTAGCTTTCTTTTATTTATTTATTTGACAGGAAGAGTTAGACAGTGAGAAAGAGAGAGAGAGACAGAGAGAAAGGTCTTCCTTTTTCCATTGATTCACCCCCCAAGTGGCCACTGTGGCAGGTGCATTGCGGCTGGTGAGCTGTGCTGATCCAAAGCCAGGAGCCGGGTGCTTCCTCCTGGTCTCCCATGGGGGTGCAGGGCCCAAGCACTTGGGTCATCCTCCACTGCACTCCCGGGCCACAGCAGAGAGCTGGACTGAAAGAGGAGCAAGACCGGTGCCCCAACCGAGACCAGAACCCGTGGTGTTAGCACCGCAGGTGGAGGATTAGCCTAGTGAGCCGTGGTGCTGGCCAAGATAATTAGCTTTCATTTTTTTTTCTTTTTCTTTTTCTTTTTTATTCTTTATTTTAATTTTAATTAATTTTAACAGATTCAATATGATTTGTAGATACAAGTCTAAGAACATAATGATATTCCGTTCCTCCTTCCTTCATACCCTCCCATCCTTTTTCCCTCAAACTTTCTTTACTTTTAGATTTTTTTATCTTACTTAAGATATACAAGTGTCATGATTTCATATATAGGAACATAGTGATTTATTTCAACTTTTTAAAAAATTGTTTGCAGTTATTGTGAATGAACTGATCTGAGAAGTTCTCTCCCAGCCATGGCATTGTTTATGTATACACAGGTTATTGACTTCTGTATTTTAATTTTATATCCTGCCACTTTACCGAATGTTTTTATGAGTACCAATTCTGTCTTAGTTGAGTCTTTTGGATCCCCTGTATATAGAACCATGTCATCTGCAAATAGGAATTATTTAAATTCCTCCTTTCCTTTTTGTATCCCTTTGATTTATTTCTCTTGCCTAATGGCTCTGACTAAAACTTCCAGAACTATATTGAATAGCAATGGTGAGAGTAGGCATCGTTGTCTGGCTACAGATCTTAGTAGGAATGCTTCCAATGTTTCCCCATTCAATAAGATGCTGGCCATGGTTTATCATAAATTGCCTGGATTGTGTTGAATTTTCCTTAAAGTTTTTGTCATGAAAGGATGTTGTATTTTTTTAAGATTTATTTATTTTATTTGAAAGACAGAGTTAGAGAGAGACAGAGGCAGAGTGAGAGAGAGAGAGGTCTTCCATCTGCTGGTTCACTCCCCAAATGGCTACAATGGCTAGAGCTGGGCTGATTCAAAACCTGGAGCCAGGAGCTTCTTCTGGGTCTCCCATGTGAGTGCAGGGGCCCAAGGACTTGGGCCATCTTCTACCAATTTACCAGGCCACAGCAGAGAGTTGGATTGGAAATGGAGCAGCTGGGACTCAAACTGGTATTCTAATGGGATACCGACATTAGGATACCCAAAGGGAGCAGTCCCCAGTCTCACTGGCAAGCCTGAGTGATACTGTGGCTTCTGGCACCTATAGCTGTAAGGACTATGTGATGTGGATGGCACCTTCCTTAGTTCCCACTGAGTGAGTGCAACCGGTGCTGGGGCTTATAATACCAATAGTCTTAGTCCCAGGACTTAGGGATATGAACCAGACCTTACTCCAGTCCTACAGGTGACTATAGGGTATACAGGAGATTTTGCACTGGCTGGTATGGGTTCACAGAGGTGAAACGTAGGCAGGTTCTTTCCTAGGTTCCACTGGGTAGATTCCAGTGAATTTCAGGAATTTGTACTGATTATTACAATCCTGGTATTACAGGATACAGTACAATCATTACCCAGATCTTCCAGGTTGGGAGCAGGTTTTTCAGATAGTGGTAGCTATTTGTCTGAAGCAGAGTAATGCAGATAGAGCCCTCTAGATACCAAGAATGAGGGAAAATTACCCCAAATATTATAATACCAACAGCACCTGTCACAGTACCACAAGGCACAGATGTGTCCTCAGTTCTCCCAAGGCATGCAAGGGGTTTGGGGGGAGGGGGTCGTGGTTTCGCAAGGTTCCTATCACTGGGAGGTAGGAGGTATAGTGGGAACTTCCTCAAGCTGATTCCCAGAATTTATGGGTTGCTGCTGCTGCCAGCCCCAAGAAGCTAAGGGGAACCCCCTGTATCGTGTTGAGTAAGCACAACTCCAGGGCTTAAAATCCCAAGGTTGCAGTATACAGTAGGTCCACCTGATAACTTGTCCTGACTCTGGCTCTGATCACCTCTGATAGCAGCAGAACAGAAATCAACTGCGCAACTCTGCAGAGCCAGCTGAGTCTGGCACTTCGTGGAGATTGGAGAGTGAGACAGGCAATATAACTTCCCTTTCCTGATCCAAGTAGTCACTCAAATCCCAGTCAGCTCTCCAGGCTGGAGTTAAAGTCAGTGGGGCCAGTGGGACTCCCCCTCAGTTAAAGCTGCTGCTGGCAGGGCATATGGCACCTCTTCCTACCCAGTGGCAGCTGGCTGCACAGCATAACCAGGCCCAGCAGTGTGTCTCTCCTTTTCTTTATGATTTATTTTAGTAATTTGAAAGACGGAGTTACAGAGACTGGTAAAGACAGAGAGAGGTCTTTATCTGCTGGTTCACATTGTGGCCAAGTGGCTACAATGGCCAGGTATGAGCTGATCCGAAGCAAGAGGCCAGGAGCTTCTTCTGAGTCTCCCACATGGGTGCAGGGGCTCAAGGACATGGACCATCCTCCACTGCTTTCCCAGGCCATTGCAGAGAGCTGGATCAGAAGTGGAGCAGCAAGGACTCAAACTGATGCCCATATGGGATACCTTAGCTGCAGACTGGGCTTTAACCATCAGAACCACAGGGTTGACCCCTCACCTTCTTTCGTTGCAGTACCAGTCCCTGGAAACGTGGTCCTTCCTTTATTTCTGTTACATCTTTCTGCATCTGAGGTCAGTATGGCTTCCCAGTCTTAAGCCATCTTAGATTTTCATCACAGCAGATTTTGTTTCAAGTAATTTATCAAATACATTCAGGTTATCCAACTTGTTGGTATATAATTACTCAGTACTATTGTATAATCCTTTTTATTTCTGTTCAATAATTAATAATAGCACTAGTTTCATTTCTGATTTCAGTTGCTTTTTTTCTTAGCTTATCTGACAAAGATTTTGCTAATTTTGTTGATCTTTTCAAAGAAACCACTTTGGTTTCATTGATTCTCTGTTGATTTTCTATTCTCTATTTCATTTATCTCTTCTGTAATCTTTATTACTTCCTCTTTCTACTAGCTTTGGGTTTAGCTTGTTCCTATTTTAGTTCATTAAGTTGTGAAGTTAATTTGTTGATTTAAGGTATTTCTTGTTTTTTAATATAAACTTTTATAGCTATAAGTTTTCTCCTTTAACAGTGATTTTTCTACATCCCTTTGTGAATCACTCTTTGATTTATTGGTTGTTTAATAGTATGTTGTTTTACTTTCCACAAATTTTAATTTTCTACTTTTACCTCTGTTATTGATTTCTAACTCCATTCCATTGTGTTCAGAAATGATACTCTGTATGAAATAGATTCTTTTATGCCTATTGAGGTTTAATTTTTAGGCTAACATACTGTCTGTTTCTGAAACGTTCTACATACATTTTTATTGTTCTTTTAAAAGTTACAGAATAGATATTGCAAAGTAGTAATATAAGTTGCCATATACCTCTCAACTCATTTCCCATATTATCTCAAATTAATACATTTATAATAATTAATGAACTAGATCCATTTTCTCTTATGCTTTTATTCAAACTCTTTTCATCCCACCAACCACTCCAAGCCTCTAGTTCTACATTTAGATGCACATTGAAGAGTAATATGTATGCGCTTGGTGAGTTGTGCATTTTGTACTCATGTGTGAATGCTAGATAAAGTTGGTGTGTTAGTCCTCTCTTTTCTTACTTGTCTTCTGTATCACTGCTTTAGCCATTTTGAAGGTAAGATATTGATGTATCCAGCTTTTACCATATGATATCAGTTTTGGTCTTGAATCTGTTTTCATTATCTATTTTAATGGTTTCAGTAATAGTCTTAAATGTTACAATTGCTTTATTTTCTTGCCATATTGAATTTTATTAACACCTGTATTCTCTTTAAAAACTTTTTGAACTTAAATCTATTTTGCCTGGTATTACTAGAGTAGTGCTTGGTATGTTTCATTTACTATTGGAATAATGTCTCCTTTTCTATCCATCCACTTTCAGTTTATTAGTATCTTTGGATCTAAAATGAAACCCTTGTAGTGAGCATAGAATTAGATCATGTGGTTTTATCCATTCCTTTTATTTTGAGTAGAGGGCTACATCTATTTAAAGTTAGGTTAATTATTGATGAAGAGAGACTTGTTGTTTTCCTATTTGATTTCTACATGACTTATAATCTTTGTTCTTAATGTTGTTGGTTATCATATTGTATATTTAGCTGATATTTTATAATAAAATATTTAAATCATCTTTTCATATTCTTATTCCCTTGTGTATATACTCTAGAGCTAATTTTGCAGTTTTTATCAGGACTGTAGTTAACAATCTGAAGTTATGACACTCTAATTTAAATTTGTATGGCACTGTGGCATAGGGGGTTAAGCCACCACCTGCAGTGCCAGCATCCCATATGGGTGCCGGATCGAGTCCCAGCTGCTCCACTTCTGATCCAGCTCTCTGCTATGGCCTAGGAAAGCAGTAGAAAATGGCCCAAGTCCTTGGGTCCTGCACCCGCATAGGAGACCTGGAAGAAGCTCCTGGCTCCTGGCTTTGGATCGATGCAGCTCAGGCCTTTGTGACCAGTTGGGGAGTGAACCAGCAGATGGAAGACCTCTCTCTCTCTCTCTCTCTCTCTCTCTCTCTCTCTCTCTCTCTCTGCTTCTCTTTTTCTCTCTGTGTAACTCTGACTTTCAAATAAATAAATAAATCTTTTAAAAAATAAAATAAATTTGTACGGCCTTAACTCCAATAACAACCAAAATATCTGTTTATTTGCCAGCTCTATTCATTTCTTCCAGTTGCTCAAGTCACGAAATTACTTCCTTATACACTGTGTGCCCCTAAACATAAGCTAATAGTTTTTGAAATGTATTATTTTCTTTAATTATTCAAAAAACAAAGTATAAATTACAAACAAACGTTACAAAACTACTAGCTTTTTTGATAGTAATTGTGATTTTTAAAGTATTAGTCTCTTAAATTAGGTAGAAAACAAAAAATACAGCTTTACACCATTGATACAATAATGTTAGCTTTTTATCTACTTATATGAGAGGCAGAGAGAGAGAGAGATTTCCCACTCACTAGTGTATTCCCCAAATGCCCACAACAGCTACCCTGAAGCTGAAGTCAGGGGCTGGGAACTATCCAGATCTCCCATGTGAGTGGCAGGACCCCAATTACTTGAGCTATCACTGCTGCCTCCCAGTGTTTGCATCAGTAGGACATTGGAATCTGGAGTTGGAGTTGGTAAGAGATACAAGGTACTCCAATAGTAAAAACTAAGGCCATGAAGTGCTGGCATCCCATATGGGCCCCAGTTCGAGACCCAGCTGCTCCACTTCTGATCCAGCTTTCTGCTATGGCCTGGGATAGCAGTAGAAGATGGCTCAAGTACTTTGGCCCCTGCCCACTTGGGAGACCTGGAAGAAGCTCCTGATTCCTGGCTTCAGATTGGCGCAGCTCTGGCTCTTGCTGTCCTTTGGGGAATGAAGCATCAGATGGAAGACCTCTCCCTCTCTGCCTCTCCTCTCTGTGTAACTCTGACTTTCAGATAAATAAATAAATAAATCTTAAAAAAAAAAAAAAAAAAAAAAACTAAGGTCAATTTCCACCACAATATTAACTTTTCTACATGCTTATGTGTTTGTGCTTTTTGAGATCCTTATCTCTTCATATGGATGAAAGTTATTGTTTTGTGTCCTTCCTGTCACACTTTTGGATTCCCTTGAGCTCTTTTTGAAGACGAGTCTAGTATAAACAAACTTCCTAAGCTTTTGTTCTTCTAGGAATTTCTTAATTTCTCTCTAACTTCTGAAGCACTGTTTTTCCATATGTAAGATTCTTGGCTTACAGTTTTACTCTTTTACTATTTTGAATATATTGACCATTGTTTCTGGCTTCCAATATTTCTGAGAAGAAATCTAATATTTTTATGGGGAGTTGTTGGTATATGACAAGTCACTTCTTTCTTGCTACTTACAAGATTGTTACTTTGGTTTTGGTTTTCAAAAGTTTGATTAACAATGTGTCTCTATATTTGCTTAATTTTATTTTCATGGAGTGTCTTAAGTTTCTTTGTTATTTATACAAATTAGTTTCATCATATTTGAGTTTACACCTATTATGACTCCAAATATTCTCTCTCACTCTTTTCTTCTTCATCTGAAACTTCCACAGTGTATAAGCAGGTCTCCTTGATGACGTGCTACACATCCATCTAATCCTGCTCAATTGCCTTTAATCTTCTTTATTTTTGTTACTCAGACTTCATAATGTCATTTGTCCTATGTTGAAGTTTGTTGGTTCTTTTTTTTGCCAGCTCAATCTGAATTTAAATCCCTTTACTGAAATTTCCTTTCAGTTATTATAATTTTCAGCTATGTGGTTTCTTTTTGTTTTTCATGTTTTTTGCCTTTATTGATAGTTTCATTTTGTTTGCTTAGTTTTCTTGACTTTTTACATATATTCCTTTAGCTTTTTTAGTACCTTGGACAGTATTTTTTTAGTCTTTGTTTAGTATATCTTGCATCAGATCTTTTTCAGGAATGGTTCCTGTTGATTTTTTTTTCCTTTGAATTGGCCATACATTTCCATTTCTTTGTATGCCTTGTAACATTTTATTGAAACTAAGTATTTGAAACTAACAATAGGACAACTCTGCAAATCAGATTCATCTCTTTCCCTGGAGTTTCTATGTTTTTCTTATTATCTTTGTTATTTTTTCCCCACTGGTGTACTCTATGTGCCAAGTGTCAGTCTGATGTATAAACTTAAATAATTTTATGTATTTTCTCAGGCTTTCCTTAGCATGCATGGCTATTTTCTGATTTCCTCATGTATACAGTTGCTTTTGAGTGTCCTATTCTTTCATGTCTTATTTTCATGATGGGGGAGGGGAGTCGAAAAATGACAAAGTAAAAAGAGTACTGGCCCTTTTGGTTCACAGAAAGTTGCCTGGAGGAGAAGCTTGTAACAGGGACTATCAGGTATCTGTATACCCCTGTGATCAGAAGCAGAAGCCAAAAAACAATACAGACATCACCAACACTTGAAGATCAGGATCATTTTTTTCCATCCTGGATGCCACAAGCTGTGTGCAAATTCACCAAGATATTCACAGCAACATTCCACAAGATGGCAGGATAGGGTGGGGTGGGGGTGGGAAATAGATGCTATAGTACTAAGATCTGAAATTGATTTATATCAGCTGCAAGTTAATATAATAGACTTCATATGGAAGTTGCAAGCATTCCATGGACTCCAGTATTCTGTAATAGTCACCTCATGCAGATTTTGCCAGTAGAATTGTTGTCTAGATGACAAGTTCTTGTGCTTCCTTCTCTACCATCTCTTATTAACTAATCCTCATAAAATAACATAGTAAACCCATTATATGTCAATATAAATAACAGCAGCATTATTTTATGTTTTTGAGAATATCTCAAATATTTGGCTTAATAAAGACAGTTGGATTCTTTGTTGTTTTAGAGTATCCTATTCTTTATTGTCTTACGTCCAGGGAAGTGGGAAGAAAAATAAGCAAGCACAAAAGTGCTCCTGCATCCAATCTCTCCAATAATAGTTTTGTAGAAGTACTGGAGAAATTATGGCCTCACAGAGAGTATATATATTTATATTATTTTACCCAGAAAACTTTTATTTAAGATATACAAACTTCATTCATTTCATAAATACAACTTTAGGAACATAGTGATTCTTCCCACCCTATCCACACTCCCACCCTTCTTCTTCCTCTCTCTTATTCCTATTCTTGTTTTTTTCTTTTTTTTTTAACTAAGATCTATTGACACTTTGAGATGTAATGGCTTTGAACAGCCCTTGTCTCAAGAGTGCATAATTTTTTAAATTGACCACTTTCATAAGATTTTCTGATATTTAAAAGTACTCTCAATCTCTTAATCAACTCTCAACATTTATTTATTAGATTTTTGAAATTTTAGTTAGCCTTTAACACATTCAGTGTAGTTAATGGACACAATTATTTTTATCAATTTTTAAAAATGTATTAATATAAAAAGAACAGATTTTATGCATTCCATAGGTAAAGTTCCACAAAGACAACCACACTTGCCTCACTCCCCTGCTCTTCCCCAATCTTCCTCACTCCCTCCACTCTCTTCATTAGTTTTTGTAAAAGCATAATTTTTAATCCACTGTAAATTCACAGGTTGTAGGATTTTCTTTGTTGGGAGGTTCTTTATTACTGATTCAATCTCTGTCTTGGTTATTGGTCTGTTTAGGTTTTCTATGTTTTCATGACTTGATTTTGGAGGATTGTATGTGTCCAGGAATCTATCCATTTCTTCTAGATTTTCCAATTTCTTGGCATATTACTCTTTTTAATAATTCCTAATGATTCTTTTCATTTCTGTGGAATCTAGTATTACAGTTCCTTTTCATCTGTGATACTATTGATATTAAAATTAGTTGCAATGTAGAATTGGTAAGCTCAACTAAAGAGCATTTTAAGTTTATTATATTAAAATCCATCACTCTGTCTTGGATTTTGATAGGATCTTTTACATATGTACAAGATTTTACTATCAAAATATTGGTTCCTCAGGTTATTCCCCCATTCTGAAGGTCAACATATATCCATAAAAAATATCAAAAACTGTATTTCCCCTCTAATTTGTTCTTCATGGTAGTAAAAAATCTTCCAAATTCTAACATTTGCTTTAAAATTAAAATGTTATCATTGGGCATATACCTAGTTGTTTTCTTTGAAGTGACAGAGGTTTGTTTTTGAAAAAAAAAAAAAAAAGTCTGCCTAATACCTAAGATTGCAAAAACACATTGGAATGGTAAATGTTCTTTCAAATAAAATTCTATTCAATGAATTGACAAGTTAGTCTCACACATCAAACAGTCACACAAATACTTACCCTTGAGGTCAGACACTCCCTCTTTTCATAGCATATGTTATTAAAAAGACTTATAGTCTGGATTGCAATTCAATCAAATTAATAATTTTATGCCAAAAAAGTACACCCTTAAGAGAAATTTGCGTTTTATCCTAGTTGATACTGTTATACCTACTAGTAAAATTTGACACTACTACTTTTATCATACTATGCCATCAGTAGTGCTTTCCAAAATTACCCTTGTATCACCAGTGCAAATGAAAACACTGTGAAGAATTCAAATAATGTCATATAATTATTATGACAAATTTTGGTTTCCCATATTGTATGAATGTTTATTGAGAACTCTTAGACCACTCTGACAACTGCAGTCATCTACTATATTAGCTGGTGGCACTCTGTTTACTTCCTCATTTTGGCAAAGCTCATCTGTACAGATGGTTGTTTACACGCTGGAGGACTATGAGTGATACATGATACTGTTATTGGGAATACAGTCCCTACCACTTATTATTAGATGTAGCTGAGATACTGCTATTGGGAAGCCAGAAGTAAAAAATGTTAATAGTCCTATTACTGTACATGTAAAGTGAGGTGAATATCTTCCCAATTTACAGATTTCTTATGTGATAATCACTGATGCATTTTTTTAAATTACCAAGATACTTAAAGTTTCAGCACAATATGTTACACATCTTTACCTTACTTTTGCAATCAGCCGTATCCTAGTGATGCAAGAAAATCTAGCAAACACTTTCAGCATGCATTGATAAGGAAATTCATTTCTTGTGGTATTTTCTTTTTTGTTTACTACTGGTGGTAATAATTGGTTGATTTCTGTTTGTTTATTTACTTCCTTGCTTGAATTATACCACCAAGGATTTTCTACTGATTAAATAGATGATAGATCAAGCTATTTATATAACAAATACTTTCGTCTTTGGATTAATTCATATTTCCTATCTTTATTTTAATAGCTACATTTACTTTACCAATTTCTTAATAACCACATGGCATAAACCTGAGGCACAGGAACTTTGTCATCTTCCAATAGTTTATATCTTGTGCCCAGAGTATGAAAGACTGATTTTTTCATTAAGGAACAAGAGACAGCTATAAAGGTACTATGATGTCTGAACAGCTAAATCAATTATTCCATCTTTTGTTTTCTGCCCTACATAATGCTCATATGTGATCAAACAAAACTCTAAATACTCTTATTAGAAATAGTACTAACCTACGGGCTGGTGCTGTGGCATGGGTAAGGCCACCGCCTGCAGTGCCAGCATCTCATATGGGTGCCAGTTTGAGTCCCTGCTGTTCCACTTCTGATCCAGCTCTCTGCTATGGCATGAGTAAGCAGTAGAAGATGGCCCAAGTCCTTGGGCCCCTGCACCCACTTGGGAGACCCAGAAGAAACTCCTGTCTCCTGCCTTCAGATCAGCATAGCTCCGACTGTTCTGGTCTTCTGGGGAGTGAACCAGTGGATGAAGACCTTTCTCTCTCTCTCTCTCTCTTTCTCTCTCTCTCTCTCTCTCTCTCTCTCTCTCTCTGCCTCTCCTTCTCTCTGTGTGTAACTCTTTCAAATAAATAATATAATACATCTTAAAAAAAAAAAAAGAGTACAATCCTGGAAAGCAAGGGACTTGATGTTTAAAGCATTGTATGTTCAATGGGACACTTAAAAGTCAGCTAAAGTGAATGAAATAATCTATTTTGGTCAATATGGTCAGATTTTAAAACATACTTGAGAAAAAACAAACAAGTGACAAACTATACGCAACATACCATTTATGTCCATTTTTAAGCTTCCTTTTATACAAACAACATTCTCACTCTTTAATATACATTCTCAAATTTCTCAACAAAATAGTAAATACTGTGGATTGTTATTTTACCTTGTGATTCTCTTAAATAATTATTATTTCTGAGGAACTGTGTTGCAATAATGAGAAGAAGCATTCAAACAGAAGGAAATAAATCAGAAAGAAAAGGCAAAAAGTCTGAGATCATTTTCTACATTTTAATTTTTTTCTCTAATCATCTCAATGAGTTTTAGTATCATTAAATTGGATGTTATTTGCTTCTCAAAAGATAGTAAAGTTAAAAGTTTATTAACATGTTACAAACTTATGGTAACAATCTAGGAGCCTTAGCTTTAAACCAATAGTTGTTTTAAATGTTTTATTAATAAATAATAAGATATAGAAATTTAGCATTGTATTAATACATAAATGACATTTGTTTTTGAAAAAGCATCCACTATCAGTTTTTAGTAGAGAAAATTATCTTGAAAAATATAACCTTGAGAAAAATTTATTCATTCAGATGTTACACATTCATATAAAATTTAATCACTCAAATATATACATTTACATAACAAAATAAAATCTAAGGGGCTGGTGCTGTGTCGTAACGGGTTAGCCCACTGCCTGCAGTCCAGCATCCCATATTGTTGCTGGTTTGAGTCCCAGCTGCTTCACTTCTGATCCAGCTCTCTGTTATAGCCTGAGAAAGCAGTAGAAGATGGCCCAAGTCCTTGGGCCCCTTTATTCACGTGGAAGACCTGGAAGAAGCTCTTAGCTCCTGGCTTCTGATCAGCACAGCTTGGCTATTGCAGCCAATTGGGGAGTGAGCCATCAGATGGAAGACCTCTCTCTCTCTCTGCCTCTCCTTTTCTACCTGTGTAACTCTTTAAAATAAATAAATAAATCTTAATAAATAAATAAAATCTAAAAAATTAGCAAAGTTATAACATTCTCTAGTGATGTTTCACCATTGAGACTTCTCTTTCTTAAATTTATTTATTTGAAAGAAAGAGGCAATCAGGAGGTGGAGGTGAGGGAGATATTTCATATGCTGATTCACTCCCCAAATGCCTTCAACAGTTGGGCCTGGATTAAACTGAGGCCAGGAGTCAGGAACTTCATTCAGATCCCCCATGTGGGCAGCAGAACTACTTGGGCCATCACACTGCCTCCAACAGTGTGCATTAGCAGTAAGCTGGGGGTAGGATTTAATACCAATGCAGGCATCCAACGTAGTGGCTTAATCTAATGCATCATGTGCCAATCACTCAGACTTTTTCATCTATATGCTACAACATTTATGAAATTGTGGTCTCCTGGAGACATGATTATCATTTATAGGTGAAGTTTAGATGATAGACAAAAGTTGAAGCTAGAGTTTAGCAAGTATTCCATGAGAGAATTTCAAGAAGTTCATACAAAAATGGAATTAAAAGATGATGTAATTTTCATTATTAACCTATTCAACTTTTATGAGATTCTAAAAAACTCATGGAATTTCATATTATGAAAAAGCTATCCATAGATTTAAAAAACTATTTGCACCAAAATAAACTTATTTTTTAATTCAATTTATTCCACAAACATTTTGAAACACCCCCAAACATTTTTACACATAAGACCAAAAAAAGAGGGACTTTTCAACATAAATTTGAATTTCTCTCAGAGGCAGAAATTCTGTTTTTAATCTGTCTGCCTTGCTTACCTTCCTTCTTTCGAAATCATCAGTTCATTCAAATGTTCTTAAACTAGCCAAAAGTTATTGATTTTCATGAGATCAATTTCTACTTGCCTGTAGAAATATTTTGTTACTATGTATCAGAAAGCCCATTATCATATCATGCATTGCAATAGAAGCCAACGACCACAAAAATATTAACCAATTAATAAAATAATAAGCATTTTCCTTTAGCAATCTTCATTTTTTATGACTTACAGCTCCAGAATTTTTATGATTTACCACACCATTGGATTAGCTGTTTGATAGATTCATATTTGCTTGCAATATTTCTGCTATCTTATATAATGTTATTTCTCTCACTATTATACTTTGTTCTTTTATTCATTTCTTACATTGTTCTATGTTAATTTATTATGAATTTATTATATATGTATTTAGTCTGCTCCAGAGCATCTAAGAAATAGTCTACTATCTCTTTAATATTTTTAAAGGCTTGCTAAGACATACTTTTGACATTTATTTTAGATATGTAGATTTACATTGCAAATATATTAAGATGGAAAAAGATATTGAGATTAACCTTGTCCAGGATTTTAACCATTGAGGATTTTAAATTAAGACTTTAATGAAAACTTTGATAAAGTTGTGCTGTGGAAAATATTTTTGTCAAATTCCACATTCCTGTAATGGGTAAAAATGTACAAATCATATAATACATACCAAGAAAAATATAGATATTTCTCAGGTCTCCAGACTCACTCTCATATATCAAAGGCATCATTTTGTGGTTTTGGGAGGTATGAGGTTTTTTAAATGATTTATTTATTTGTCTGAAAGACAGGTACAGAGATAGGAGAGACAGAGTTTTCCATTCACTTGTTCATTCCCCAAATGGCTGCAACAGCCAAGGCTGGGCCAGGATGAACCCAAGATCCAGGAACTTCAACTGGGTCGCCCAGCTTATTATAGGGGCTCAAGTACTTGAGGTATCTTCTGCCATTTTACCAGGTGCATTAGCACGGAGCTGGATCATAACTCGTGTAGCTGAGTCTCAAACCAGGGCCCATTTGGGATGCCATCATGGCAAGCTGCAGCTTTACCCACTACGCAGTAACACTGGCCCCATCAGTTTGTTTTGTTTGTAATTGTGTACTTGTTTTGGAAATTTGAAATAAAAGAACATATCTACTCAGAAATAAGATATTTATTATTTCTTCAGTGTCCAAATTCAAATTAGATATTCTTTTTTTTATTAAACTTTTATTTAATGAATATAAATTTCCAAAGTACAGCTTATGGGTTACAATGGCTTCCCCCTCCAAAACTTCCCTCCCACCCACAACCCTCCCCTTTCCCGCTCCCTCTCCCCTTCCAATCACATCATGATTCATTTTCAATTCTATTTATATACAAAAGATCAGTTTAGTATATATTAGGTAACGATTTCAACAGTTTGCCCCCATATAGCAACACAAAGTGAAAAAAAAAATACTGTTGGAGTACTAGTTATAGCATTAAATAAGAGTGTACAGCACATTAAAGACAGAGATCCTACATAATATTTTTTTTAAAAATTAATTAATTTTCTATGCCATTTCCAATTTAACACCAGGTTTGTTTTTTTTTTTTTTCATTTCCAATTATCTTTATATACAGAAGATTGATTCAGTATATAATTAGTAAAGATCTCATCAGTTTGTACCCACACAGAAACACAAAGTGTAAAAATACTGTTTCAGTACTAGTTATAGCATCACTGCACATTAGACAACACATTAAGGACAGATCCCACATGGGATGTAAGCACACAGTGACTTCTGTTGCTGACTTAACAATTTGACACTCCTGTTCATGGCTTCAGTAATCTCCCTAGGCTCTAGTCATGAGTTGCCAGGGCTATGGAAGCCTTTAGAGTTCGCTGACTTTGATCTTATTCTGATAGGGTCATAGTCAAAGTGGAAGTTCTCTCCTCCCTTCAGAGAAAGGTACCTCCTTCTTTGATGACCCCGTTCTTTCCACTGGAATCTCACTCGCAGAGATCTTTCATTTAGGTCTTCTTCTTTTTTTTCTTTTCCATGGTATCTTGGCTTAACACTCCTAGTAATAAATAAAGATGAAACAAATACTTAATTTTTCTGTACATTTACATACTGAGTATATGCCATATTATATATGCTACGCAGAAGGGCCTCTCTGTGTAGATGGAAGTGCAATTAGGTAACAGTTCTGCTACTAATTAATTTTCATCATAGCAAGTCTCATTCTCCTGAGTCTTAAATTCTTTATGTGAAAAGCAAGAGAATTGGATCAGATTAATAGTTTCTAGCTTTTTTAAGTAAAAGGGCTTATAATTTTAGAATGTGTGGATGGGATATTTAATATAACTGCATCGATAGAGAAAATATAAATGTGTGCATGGAGTTACAGAGTCCTTGCAGAAACTCTAGGAACTCACAGATTATAGACCACTGAATTGGGTTACCTCTGAAGTCCTTTTTCACTCCAAGATTTGATGCTTCTTGTGTCACTCCTTATTATGTATCATTCCTAGACTAGTTAAAAAGAACTTGCTAATCAAAACAAAAAAGATTTGGAAAATGTGTGGTTATCATATCTTTTTTATAACAGATTTATCATCTTTTATATTTTGCTTCATTATCTTATATTTACTTATTATTTTCATAAGCACAAAGTTTAATAACATAATGCATTATATTTACTATTCTATATTTTATTTTATTATATTTTATATTTTGGTATCTTAAATTTACTTGGTGACACTTAGAATGAGTTTCTCCTTTGGCATTCCATAATGGACTTAGTTAACAGTTTCAGAAACTCTACAGTTTGACTTTGGCAAGATAGCCCTAAGCTACATGGATAGAAATTTTGAGAAAAATCAACATAAGTAGTACACACAGTAGCTCCCCAAGTGGAAAGTGAGTAAAATGTAGTAAAATGGGCCCAGCTCTGGCCATTGCAGCCATTAGGGGAGTGAATCAGTTGATTCACTCTGCCTCTGCCTCTCTGTAACTCTGATTTTCAAATAAATAAATAAATCTTTAAAAGAATCTCTTTAAAAAATATTTTTTTTAAAAAAAGGACTTATTTTATGTATTTGAAAGACAGACTTACAGAGAGGTAGAGATATAGAGACCTTCCATTCTCTAGTTTACTGTCCAAATGCCCATAACAGCCAGAGCTGAGCCCATATGAAGCCAGTAACCAGAAGCTTCTTACAAGTCTCCCGCACAGGTGCAGGGATCAAAGACTAGAGCCATCCTCCTCTACTTTACCAGGGGCATTAGCAGGGAGCTGGACTGGAAGTGGAGCAGCCAAGGCTCAAACCAGTGCCCATATGGGGCACCAGCACTGCAGGCCGGGGCTTTAACCCCCTGCACCATAGCACCGATCTCTATCTAGTCCTCAGCTGATGGACATCTGGGTTAATTCTATGTTTTAGGTCATTGTTATTATCAAAAAAAAAAATAGTAATAAATTCTGGCAAGGATGTGGGGGAAAGGGCATGCTAATCCACTGTTAGTGGGAATGTAAACTGGTACAACCATTATAAAATACAGTATGGAGATTTCTCAGAAATCTATATGATCTATAGATCTATAGATCTATATGACCAAGCCATCCCACTTCTGGGAAGTTTCTCTTATGAAATTTAACCAGCACATGAGTTAGTTGTACCCTCATGTTTATTACAGCTCGATTCACAATAGTTAGTGTTTTCCTTGTCCTTAATTGGTACTGATGTGAATACATGCCGTAGAAGAATGTTTTAAGCAATGTATTTTCATAACAATTTCTCGGTCCTCAGAATAGGAACCATGCCCTGCGGTCTTTCTTTTCTTTTTTTTTAAGATTTATTTTACTTATTTGAAAGACAGAGTCACAGAGAGGGCCAAAGAGAAAGAGAGAGGTCTTCCACCTGTGGTTCACTCCCCAAATGATTGCAATGGCCAGAGCTGAGCTGATACGAAGCCAGGATCCAGGAGCTTCTTCCAGATCTCCCACGTGGGTGCAAGGTCCCAAGGATTTGGGCCATCTTCTACTGCTTTTCCAGGCCATAGCAGAGAGCTGGGTCAGAAGTGGAGCATCCGGGACTCGAACCAGCACCCATATGTGATGCCGGCACTGCAGGCGGTGGCATTACCAGCTACGCTATACCACTGGACCATGGTCTATGTTTTCACATTGTCAAATATTCTACCACAGTATTTCAAATCATCAGGCAATTTAAAATCTTTTTCCTTGTTGTACAGATGTGATCCTAGTCCTGTAATAACATGCTACAGCCCCAAAAGACTTGCTTCTGCCATGTTATATAGGCAGCCACTAGAGTGCTCACAGGCAGGTTTTGTGGAAGTAGATTTGCGTTACACTGGTGTATTTCTATGGCAGGGAGTTGGCAGTCAGATACACTTGTTTTGAAACTCAGCTGTGCTTGCTACTGACAAAGCCTTGGTAGTGTTGCTTAACCTCTCTGCCCTTCAGTTTTATTACCTATAAAACGGGAACGATAGTGTTACTGCCATAGGGTTTACATGAAAATTGAATACAATTGTATGTAG